>NC_041380.1:605691832-605707593 GCF_002162155.2 Triticum dicoccoides | reverse complement strand
GAGGGCCACGGCATGGAAGCTGATTGCCCTGTGCCCTGGTACACAAGGACGCTGGTGGCGCTTGGGATCAAGTCCCATGGCGACCCTTCTGGTCCATTGAGGCATGCTTTCACATTGAGCCAACATTCTTCTGGTGCATTGAAGCAGGGAACTGTTGATCCGTTGTTGGGGGTTGTTGTCACCTCTGAGGGGTACCTCTGAAGGTAAATCCTATAACCTCCAAAATCCTGACACCTGCTATTTGTCTGCGGTTTGAAATCTGGATGTGCTCTCTGCTGTACCTTCTCAAACTAGGGTCGAGTCTGGATGTCCTCTCTGCTAGGCCATAACTGGCAGTACTGTTTAAAGCTTCTTTTTAACTCCTACTGCCTGTTTGGCAAACTAATGGAAGGGGAATGGGAGTTTAACTCTAATTCCCTTAACCCATCTCAATTACAAGCCCTCCCACAGTTAATAGATATGTGGGACCTCTACACGTGAATTCCCCTTGCTCTTCTGTGTTGAATACCCAATCCACCTAAACAAACAAAGGAATCTCTTTTTGCCTCAAATTCCACCGAACCAAACACGCTGCTAGGTTAGGGCTAGGAGTACCCACCTGTCGTAGTGATCACATTGGGGAAAGCCGAGGGAACATTAGGGTTGTTAGCTTCACTGTTTTTATTTAACCCTTAACATAGGGAAGCGTTAGGTTGTTAGCTTATCTGTGTTTATTTAATGTACTTGGCATGGTTGAATTTGTTAAAGCCCACCAAGGCAACAAAGGATGTAAACAAACGAAGTCTTAGTAATTACAGTATTTTGATCATCCACAACTTTGGAAACTACTGTGCTCTACCCTGTTTACTGCTGATATACTATACTCCTATTTGATATTCCATTTTCAGAAGATTTCTATAACAGCAGTTCTCATCTGGTGCCCATCTCCAACTAGTCCATCTAAAATACTCTGTATTCAGTGTTTTGCTGTCTCTATGTAATTTTTATTTAACTGTATTATTTAATATATTTGCATGCTTGAATTTGTTTAAACCCACCAAAGTACCAAGGATGTCACAATATTTTGTTCATTGTCCAAAATGGTTGGAAGTGTTGTACTCTACTCTGGTTTCTTCTTATCTGATATATTTTGTCATTATAGGCTGATGGTCTAAAACCTGTTCAAACTATAATTTGCATGTGGTGCCTACCTGATATGCTCTGTATTTGTTGTTTTTCTGTCACTATGTAACTGTTTGTGTTTTTTCTGGTCCATTTCTTGACCTGTAAAGTTGTTTTTCCCTCTTCAACAGGTCTGAATTTGAAAGGATAAACAACTACCTTGAATGTGTTCTTAATGAAGTGAAATCTGCATTAGGTTCTTCTGCTGAGGATGTCGAGGATGAATACGGGTGCCAAGATACTGTCCCACCAGTTACTCAGGAGTCTTCCAGTGGCCCAGGCTTGAAGACCATATCGGCAATTGTTCTAGGTGCTGCGTCTAGGAATGCATGTGAAAGTCCTCAAATCAGTCAGGGTACCAGTGTGAGGGGGGAGATAATGCCAAACAATGCGGAGCACGTGCAGGTTATTCAACAATCCACCCAGGAAATCAAGGCTTTCATTCATGATGCTGTTAGAAGAAATCTGATTGCCCCAGACTGTGCACGGGACCTGGTTTTCAAAATAGATGAGCTGGGCAAGTGTACTTCAAGGGCCGTCTCTCGAAATGGAACCCGCATTTTTACATTGAATGGATTGAAGAAGAGACTGAAACTACCAGACTTTAGTTCTCTACCAGACAAGATTATAGCTTTTGGTGGTTCATTCCATTCTGTTATAACCATTACTGGTAATAAACAAATCTTTCATAACTTGCTATTTAGCTGTTCTGTTAGCGCAATACAAACTGCAGTCTGTTGTCTTAACTTGCTGTTTGTAGCTGCTCTGTAAATGTCAGTGATCTTTACTGAAACTGTAAATTGTAGGAGCTGCGTACCGTGTATCTAAATCTGATGGCCCAGGATATTTTCATGATGTCGGGAAAGAGGCATTAGGTAAATGACCTATTTCACTTAATATTTTCAGCACTTATTTTGTTTTTGAATGTGTATTGATATTCTATTTTGATTCAGAACTGATCAGGGATCCTTTTTACCTACAAAACCATGTTTGGAATTCTGGTCGTAAATCTGTGAGTACTATTTGGACCTGCTACTATTTCTTTTTTGTTATTTTGTTATAGTTTCATCGCTCTAACATGCTTAATACTTTATTCCAGTCTCTGATATGTGGCAGTGAATTTACAACTAGCCAAAAATTGGTGAAGAAATTGATGTTGAGTTTCAAGAATGATGGCTCCTTCATGTGTTTCAAAGCTTCTGTTATCGATCCCCTTGAAGATGTTCCTGTAAATGACCCAGAACATGATGTGGCTGTCAATGACATTCCTGATATGGAAGATGTAAGTGAGTCATCTCCAGCTGGTTCAAAAAAAATTTTTGTTTGAATTTTTGTGTTTGATTGATAAAACTTTTTTTTACCAGCCTAATTCTGCACAGTTATTGGTGGAGAAGATTGTTGGTCCTGATGTGAATACAATGTTATATCTGCCCTACTCTCTTAAAAAAGCAAAAGTAAGTTTGAGTTTTTTAATAGCATCTTACTATATAGGTTTGTTTAAGATTTTTCATGCTTTTATCTTGGGAATGTAGGTTGAATTCCAGCTACATCAACCTTATGATGGGTCTGTTCTTAGCATTGGTTTGAACAACGAAAGGATGCCTTGCATATCTGTTTCGAGCTTATGTGGCCTGCAGGATATCTGTTTGGGAGGTGTTGACAGCCTTGCTTTTGGGGGCCAATTGAAAATAAACGAGTCCAAGTCATGGTTCAGTGTTTCTGCTGGGTTGTCAGTCCGTGCTGAATTGTTCAGTGCTGGCCTAACTTTGTAAGTTGTGTCTTCAATATGCTTATGTCCAATTCCTTTCCATTACTGTTTTTACTTTTGTAGCTATTTGTTCTTACAGTATCTCACTCTTTAATGAGCGTCTGATCTTTAATAAACTTGTCCGGAGGGTGTGAAACTATCATCTCTTTGTTTTCTGGCTATTACTGTAGTTATCTAATATTTCATCTTTAATAAACTTGTCCGAAGGGTGTAAACTATTGTATCATCTCTTTGTTTTCTTCCTATTCTGATATTTCACTGTGCAATGCTGAATGTGAATTTTACCTTATCGTGTTTTTTTTGCAGTAAACAACCTGTTCAGTTTGATTATACTTTCTGCAGCAATATTCTCAATACAAGCACTGTATTAGGTGGCCTGGCTAGCTATAGCTATCTGACCAATCAATGGAAATTGATTGGCGGAATTGGTCACACTTTTGACCCCACATTCAATATCAAAGGGCGTATTGGTAATGATAAAACTGTCAATGCTCTTATCTCTAAGAAGTTCGCTGGCAAGGGCAGTCTTCATTTTGCATCGGAGGTTGATTTAAAGGATTTTTGGAGATATCCTCGGGTTGGTTTGTCATTTTCGTTTCCTTAGGTCGGTGCTTTTTGTTTTCTGGTTATTAGCATGCTTTCAGAACACATAATTTTATATAATGATTTGAGTCTAAATTATATGCTTGTACAAATGTGCTGCTGGGTTCATATTGCTTAAGCATCAAAAGTTTTAGAACATGCTGCTTTGTTAATTGATGATGTCTTTGCATACAGATGTTTTCAGGCACCAATACTATTTGGTGTTTGACGTAGTACACATACAGAGACCATAGATCCTGCCTGTACTAATCCTTTCAGTTTCTCTATTTTTGCTCTCAGGTTGGAGGAAGCTTCATGCTGAAGCAGTTGGGGGTAGCGTTTCTGAATTGCTGATGGTAGGCAATACAAGTCACTGAAGACAGAAGTGTTCAATTGCTAAGGTTCTGTATGGTGTAGATGTCAGCAAACCCTAGACTAATTTTGTACAGCTGTGGTATTAGTGTTCACACTAAACACAGATACTCTGAGCACTCAACCTGGGGGGATTTCGACCCTGGGGTGTTTTGCATGTGTATATTAGCTCAAGGACAGGTTTTCCTGTGAAGTAGCTCAAGGATGGTCTCGAGGCTGCTTTTGCTCGTCGAAATTTGCTCATGGATGGTCTGTTTGTGTTCTATGTTTCCCCTTGCAAACATCTAGCCTGGTGGTGCTAAATTTGCAGTTATGCTGAACGTGCTACATGCTAAGCTTGTTTTGAAAAGATTTTTAGTTGCTGTAATGCTAAGCTTGTTTAAAAGCTGTGTCTTGCCATGTTGTTCGGGTGCACTGCCATGTTCCCTCGTGGGCAGTTTTATGTGGTAACACTATGCTAGCCACATAGGTTTTCTGTTTGTTTTTAATAAAGTACACAGCCTGTCATACTCTTGTACAATTTTCAAATTTTATGAAGGAGCCTGGGCTTGTTTTTGCCCGATAACACAGGTCTGAATCCGTCAGGGCAGGGCTTCAGTCCCTCTCGTATATTTCGCGATGGTTTTTTGCTGGGTTGCCTAAATTTCAGTGGTAACCTAAATTTCTGTATTATATTTGGCAATGGCTGTTTCAGGGAGTGCTTGTCCGAGTATGATACAAGAACAAGTTCAAGCTATTGCTATGCAGCTTGTCATTCGCACTTGTTTTCTTGTTCCTTCAGCACAATACCAGTCGAGAACTAGTGTCCTCATTTCAGGTAAAAACACTTAAATCGTAGCATCCATCGGGACATATAACCCCAGAACATTTAATAGTTAACATGTAGGCGCATAAATGAGTTAATTGCACAAAGCCACCACATTTTGCTAAGTTTGCAAATCATTAGTTGCTAATTATTTGTGTTGAGATTTAATTAATCCATGTGTTAATAATTAAGGAGAATCTTCCTTGTTTCTTGCCAATGCACGAGGGATGCGACTGTTCGCTGGCGTCTCTCCGAACCATCGCGTCTGTTCGATGCATCCCCTCGGGGCTATATATACCTATCATCAATCATCGTGTCTGTTCAAACGCGGCAAAGTTTAGTGTTCACTTTTACATTGTCTCTCGTTCTCTACTCGAAGCAATTTGCAAAAGCCACCGTATTTCCAGTGAACTTTTTTGCAGAAAGCACTAATCACTCGCTTTGCCGCGTGCGCGTTTGATCTTTGAACGCGTTTCCAACAACAGGTGGGGCTCGCTCGTCAGGAGACATTGCATCCAACAGGTTGTGTGCACCGGGTCTCCTTGCCTTGCCTTGCCTTGCCTCCACGTTGGCCTGGTGTACCTGTACGTCTTCCTCGACGGACGCGACGACAACGTCCGCGTTGGCTCTGCGCAGCGCGTCTGATGCTGCTGTTGGCTACTGGAATAGGGTAGCTGACTTGACCATCGCGGCGGCCAGGAAAGAGCTCCGGGATCGATTCCTTGTGCACATAGAATTGGCAGGCTGCAGTAGCAAGCAACACGCACACACAGCGCCTCCAGTGGTCTCGGAGGAAGCGTGCGCCGCCATGCCTCCCGGCGCGCCGACGGAGCTTGGCCGTGGTGGCAGAGTTCGCTGAGGCCTGCAGGACACCGGCCTCGATCTCCTCGTGCCAGTGGTGAAGCTCTAGAGCACGGGCCGGCGGTGAAGCTCTGGAGCACGTGCTTTTCGCTGGCATCGACGAGCTCGTTGTTAGAAATAATCTTGTCATGATGTATCATGTTTTGTTTTGTCGTTCGGCATGTAGTTTAGGGAGTAGCTTGTCAGGGCAAAGCTTGAGTTGTGCGCATGAAGGAGGCGAGATGCCGCGCGGCCGTGCGATGCGGCGAGAGCGACGAGATGCCGACGGTGTCGTGTGAAACGGCGATGCCATGAGAAGTGGCATGGCGTGACAGTGTTGGAGCATGACAAGCTATACGTCGAGCCGGTTGAGCCGGATAGTCTGATAGTCATAGGTGATGTTAATTTGCTTGGGCTAATTAGTGGCCGGGTCGCTAGAGTGAATCTAGGAGAGGAAGACCAGGTTAGCCGTTGGTACCAAGGTTAGTGCATGAGTTAATAAGTGCATGTGCAAGTGTTGGCCGAGTCAAGTGTGATGGCCGGTGTGAATGCATGCGTGCATGGAGGTAGTGGGCATGAGTAGTGCCTAGAGACTTGGAGTTAGTGGCCAGATGTGGCTTCCGAGTGGTGCGTGATGGTTAGCTTCCTGTGTATATATAAGTTCAGCCAATGAATGAGAAAAGGTGAGGCCGTGAGGGCTGGGCAAAGATGTAGCATTTGTGTCACCAAGGGAGAGAGCTCTCGGCAAAGCTGGTGCTGGTTTCTTTCTTTGCGTGTGTGTGTGTATGTGTAGAGTTTCACCCTGCGTGTTAGACTGTATTTACATGTGTATATTGTAACGTTGTATACCACCTCATTATATATATATGTGATAGGCCACCCCTAGAGGGTTGTGCCGGTTCCCCCCAAAGCCTATTGTCTTACATGGTATCACGCTAGGTTACGTCCGCTTTTGCCTAAAAACCCTAAACCGCCGCCACCGCCGCCGCCGCCGCCACCGCCGTCGCCGTCGCCCGACTGCTATGACGTCCGCCGCTGCGTCCGGCTCCACCGCCACCGGTTTTCTGCCGGCCTCCCTCGCGGCACTTCTCTCGAGGCCGCTGGATGCCGCCTCCCTTCAGGCGCCGATCGGGACACGGAGCGTCGGCTCCCTCTTCGCGCTCCCGCCGGCTGCTACTTCGCCCGGGCAGGCGCTTGTGGCCCACACCGCCGCCGCCCCGTCAACCGCGGCTGTCGCGCCCTCGGCCACTGCGCCGCTGGTGGCGGAGGACGTCGCGCTGGCAGGCTTCGCGGCGTCAACCGCGGCCATCGCGCCCTCTGTCACCGCGCCGGCTGCCCCTCTGACTGTCTCCACGGTGGTCTCACCTCAGCCAGTCTCCTCGATGGGATCGCAGCCGCCGCCGCCGTTTCACTTCGGCCATCTCATCACCATCAAGTTGTCGTCGGACAATTACATCTTCTGGCGCGCGCAGGTTCTTCCGCTTCTTGGGAGTCACTATCTGCTTGGCTATGTCAACGGCTCTCTCCCTTGCCCTCCTGCGCTGGTTGACAGCGTGCACGGTCCGGTCTATAATCCGGCTCACCGTGTCTGGACAGGGCAGGATCAGGCGAACCTCTCCTCCATCCAGGGTCGCTCTCTCCGGCCGTTGCTGGGCTTGTTGTCTTCGCCAAGACGTCCCACGAGGCATGGACTATTCTTGAGCGCTCGTTTGCGGCACAGTCGCAGGCTCGTGTATCTGGGCTCCGTCGCCAACTTGGGGAGTGTCAAAAGCTTGACTCCACCGCCACTGAGTTCTACAACAAAGTCAAGAGTCTCGCCGACACGCTGGCCTCCATTGGACAGCCCCTCACCGACTCCGAGTTCAACTCGTTTATTGTCAATGGTCTTGATGAGGAGTATGACGCCCTAGTCGAGATCATCGATGAGAGAGGCAACTCCACGCCCATGCCAGCACACGAGGTCTCTTCACGCCTCCTGCTTACTGAGCAACGAGTCGAGACGCGCCGATCCAGGGGCAACGGCGCCCTCTCGGCAAACGCCGCCACCAAGGGTGGTCGCTCCTCTGCTTCATCCAGGGCTCCTTCGGGGCAGTCACCACCACCCGCCTCGGCCTCTCCTCCTACTGCGACGCTACCAGGGGCTGGCGGTCCACGTGTGTGCCAGCTTTGTGGTCGCGATGGGCACTGGGCCTCGAAGTGTCACAAGCGCTTCCAGCGGGGTTTTCTTGGTCTCGGCAATGACGGGAAGGATACACGCAACTTTGCTCGTCAGGTCGCCATGGCTGATCGTCCGCCGCCGCAGAAGCCACAGGGACACACTCAGTCCTACTCCATTGATCTCCACTGGTACATGGACTCTGGGGCGACAGAGCACCTGACCAGTGAGATGGGGAAGCTTCACACTCGTGAACCCTACCATGGCTCCGACAAGATCCACACCGCCAATGGAGCAGGTATGCACATCTCTCATATTGGTCAAGCATCACTTCTCACTAGACATGCCAATAGGAGTCTTCAACTTCGCAATGTTCTTCGAGTTCCATCTGTGACACGTAATCTTCTTTCAGTTCCTAAACTCACTCGTGATAATAATGTGCTTTGTGAATTTCATCCTTTTGATCTTTTTATTAAGGATCGGGGCACGAGGGACATTCTTCTTAGTGGGCGGCTCTGCCAAGGTCTCTATCGTCTGGAGCATCCTGGCGTCGCTCGCGTTTTCAGTGGAGTTCGGGTATCTCCGTCACAGTGGCATGCTCGTCTTGGTCACCCGGCCACACCTATTGTCCGGCATGTTTTGCGTCGTCATGAGCTTCCTAGTGTGTCTAGTAATAAAGATGTAGCAGTGTGTGATGCTTGTCAGCAGGGGAAGAGTCATCAACTTCCTTTTTCGGAGTCCAGTCGTGAGGTGAAACATCCTTTAGAACTTGTGTTTTCAGATGTATGGGGTCCTGCTCAGACTTCTGTTAGTGGTCATAATTACTATATCAGTTTTGTTGATGCTTACAGCCGCTTTACCTGGCTTTATCTTATCAAACGTAAATCTGATGTGTTTGACATTTTTGTTCAGTTCCAAAAACATGTTGAACGCCTTCTCAAGCACAAAATTGTTCATGTTCAGTCGGACTGGGGTGGCGAGTATCGCAACCTCAACTCCTTCTTTCAGTCGCTTGGGATCACTCACCGTTTAGCATGTCCACATACACATCAGCAGAATGGTTCAGTAGAACGTAAGCATCGTCACATTGTTGAAGCTGGTCTGACTCTTTTGGCCCATGCATCTGTTCCGTTTCGTTTTTGGAGTGATGCTTTCACCACTGCATGTTTTCTCATCAATCGTACTCCCACTCGTGTTTTGAATATGAAGACTCACATTGAAGTTCTCCTTAATGAACAACCGGACTACACCTTTCTCAAGGTGTTTGGGTGTGCTTGCTGGCCCCATCTCCGTCCATATAACAAGCGTAAGCTCGAGTTTCGTTCCAAGAAGTGTGTTTTTCTTGGTTATAGCTCTCTTCATAAAGGATACAAATGTCTTCATGTGCCCACTAATCGTGTCTACATCTCTCGGGATGTTGTGTTTGATGAGCATGTTTTTCCCTTTGCCAAACTCCCTGTGTCCACTACCGAGCCACCTGTCATGCATTCATCCTCTGTTGCTTCTGACCAATTTGATGATGTTGCATATTCTCCTCTATTGTTGCCTAACCATGGTGCAGGCACTGGTCGTGGGGCTCGTTTGGAGATTCTGGAAGTGCCATCTTCCTCTTCGTCGCCATCGCCTTCATCCTCGGCACCTTCTGTTGTGCATGAGGAGCACATGGCGCCCCTGCATGGCCTCGGTTTCCGTGCTCATGCACGGCCGATCGACGTCCTGGCCCGGTCGCCTCTGGCTTCTGGGCTGCCTTCGCCATCGTCGCGCCCTGCAACCCCGCCGACTGGGCCGGCCTCCTCGGTCCCCGTCTCGCCCAGGGCGTCGGGGCAGTCATCACCAGGCCTGGCCTCGCCTGCCCCTGCCTCGCCCAGGGTGTCTGGGCCCTTCTCATCAGGGCCGGCCTCGCCTGCTCTCGCCTCGCCAAGGCCGTCTGGGCCGGTGTCACCGGAGCTGGCCTCGCCCACTCTCGGTTCGCCCATGGCCTCTGAGCCCCTGTCGTCGGGCCAGTCTTCGCCATGCAGCCCGGAGTCGTCTGTCCCGAGCTCGCCTGAGGTGATTCCTGCATCTCCGGCGACCGTCACGTCTCCGTCACCTTCACCTCCGCCGGCTCCTGCTGCTGCTCTACGTCCACATACGCGCAGTCGGAGTGGCATTTTTCAGCCTAAGCAACGTCACGATGGCACAGTTGCTTGGTTAGCAGGCGTGCATGTCTGCTGCTCTCGCAGATCCATCCTCTGAGCCACGCATGTATCAAGCTGCTATGCGCATTCCTCATTGGAGAGAGGCCATGGAGCAGGAGTATCAAGCGCTTCTTCGCAATCAGACATGGACTCTTGTTCCTCCACAATCACGGGTAAATGTCATTGATTCCAAATGGGTTTTCAAAGTGAAGAGGCATTCTGATGGGTCCATTGAGCGCTATAAGGCTCGTCTGGTTGCTCGTGGTTTTCGACAGCGTTTTGGACTTGACTATGAAGACACCTTCAGTCCAGTGGTCAAGCCTACTACCATCAGACTTCTTCTCTCTCTGGCTGTTACTCGAGGTTGGTTTCTTCGTCAGCTTGATATTCAAAATGCTTTTCTTCATGGTGTCTTGGCGGAGGAGGTTTACATGCGCCAGCCTCCGGGTTTCTCTGATCCGGATCGCCCTGATCATCTCTGTCGTCTGTCCAAGGCAATTTATGGTCTGAAGCAGGCTCCTCGTGCTTGGCATGCTCGTCTTGCAATGGCTCTTCGTGCTCATGGTTTTGCATCATCAACTGCTGACTCCTCATTGTTTCTTCTTCAAAGGCCTGAGGTTACTATGTACTTGTTGGTCTATGTAGATGATATCATTTTGGTCAGCTCCTCTCAGTCGGCTGCTACTGCGCTTGTTCGCTCACTTGGTGCTGATTTTGCGGTCAAGGACCTTGGGAAGCTTCATTACTTTCTTGGTGTGGATGTTACTTCTCGTGCTGCTGGCCTTGTTATGACGCAGAAGAAGTATTCTCTGGATTTGTTGCAGCGAGCTGGGATGCTTAAGTGCAAACCGACGACTACACCCATGTCTACCACTGATAAGCTCAATGCTGTTGATGGTGTGCTTCTTTCTTCTTCTGATGCGACAGAGTACAGGAGTATTGTTGGTGGGCTCCAGTACTTGACGATCACGCGACCAGACATTTCCTATGCTGTTAACCGAGTCTGCCAGTATCTGCAGTCACCCCGTGACACTCATCGGTCTGCTGTTAAGCGGATTTTGCGCTATATTCGTTTCATGGTGGCTCATGGTTTGCATATTCGGCCGTCTGACTCTGGTTGTCTTTCAGCATATTCTGATGCAGACTGGGCTGGCAATCCGGATGACAGGCGATCCACGGGGGGTTATGCTGTCTTCTTTGGCTCTAACCTGATTGCCTGGAGTGCTCGGAAACAGGCTACTGTCTCGCGTAGCAGTACTGAGGCTGAGTATAAGGCTGTGGCCAATGCCACATCAGAGATCATCTGGGTACAGTCCTTGCTTCAGGAGTTAAGTATACCCCAATCACAGCCTCCTGTTCTTTGGTGTGATAACATCGGTGCTACATACCTTTCTGCAAATCCGGTATTCCATGCCCGAACGAAACACATTGAAGTTGACTATCACTTTGTGCGTGAACGTGTCTCTCAGAAGCAACTACAGATCAAGTTTATTTCTTCCAAGGATCAACTTGCTGACATCTTCACCAAGCCATTGCCTTTGCCACAGTTTGAGACTTGCAGGCGCAATCTTGCCCTTCTAGATTCATTAGAAAGTGGCTAAGATTGAGGGAGGGTGTTAGACTGTATTTACATGTGTATATTGTAACGTTGTATACCACCTCATTATATATATATGTGATAGGCCACCCCTAGAGGGTTGTGCCGGTTCCCCCCAAAGCCTATTGTCTTACACTGCGTGTGTATGTTCTTGTGTGAGAGAAACCAAGAGATAGAGAGAGAGAGTTGTGCGAGGCAGCTCGAGGAAGAAGAAGGCAGGCGCTGCGAGGAGGCGGCGCCAACACTCGTCGCCCTCGATATCCTCCGCCGGAGAGCGTGAGCCTGGAGCGCTAGCCCGCCCCGTCTTCCCGCAGCAAGTGCGACAGCGACACTGCCCCGGAACCCACGGGAAGCGGCAGTTCATTGCCGCGCGAGGCCGGCGACTGAGCCGTAGAGGTAGGAGCGAGGACACTCGGCCGGCCCACCTTCTCCACCTCCGCGTCTACCGCCTCATGCTTCTCGTCCTCCTCCCATCGACGCCCGTGTGGTGGGGCGGCAGCGCGCGTCGGGAAGGAAAGGGATGGCTTCCCGCCTCGCGGCGGCGGCGCGGGCTCAGAGAAGGTGACGTAGGTTCTGGTGGCGCCAGCACGCATGTAACGCCGTCCTCCAAGTCGTCGGCAAGGAGCCGACCCATCCCAGTGAACGCCCACAACCTGTTTGATGCAATGTGTAAGAGAGGGGGAGATAGGAGAAGGAAGAAGAAACGTCCACGTGGCGATTTTTTTGCCAAGTCAGCTCCTGACAAGCGGGCCCCACCTGTCGGAAACACTTTCAAACGTCGCAAAGCGAGTTATCAGTGTTTTCTGCAAGCTTTTGCAAATAATTAGCGACTAGATGGTTTTCCACATAAATACATGCTTCAGCTAACATAGCTTATGATGTAAAACGCCTGTGCTGAACTGCTGATCACAGTTATGCTTCTTTCAGAGCAAATACAATATATCCTAGTCAGCTGGCTATAAAATATTCCAAATCAGCAAAATCTTATGTGGAGGAGAGAGGACGCAGGAGAGAGAAGAGAGCCGGCAGCAGGCTATTCTATTAGCTTTGCTCTCAGCATGATGTTGGCTAGCTGCGTCTTTTTATGTTGCTAAAAAAAGTGCATATCTCAGAAACAATAACCTTTAGGTCAAAGGCCTAATTGATGACATGGGACAAATTCAGTTATCGTCATTTGTGAAACTTTCTTCGGTCTTTACTGTTCTAGTTCTTAGCATTTATGACCCACATCAGTTTTACATCAGTATAATCGGAATTCTGATTGAGTTTTTTCCTCTCAACATTGTGATTTTGTGTTTCCTCATGCCATGTCAACTAAGACTGCTGTGCCACGCTCCATGAAATGTAAAAATCTAAACGCTTTTATATTTCTTTACAGAGGGAGTACATTTCATCTTTGCATGCTAGCTGATCTTCTTACAAAATAATTTCCTTCGTCTCCGTTGGTATGTTTCATTATTTATCGTGTATGTAAGTATCTTGTAAAATCCATTCGTCTGCACTTATTAGCTACTACTAGTCATGATCACGAGCATAAATGTGTGTTTGTTGTTAGCATTACATTTGACCTAGAGTGAATTTATCTGGAGTTAGCATTAAATTTCAGATTTGACTTAGTACTCCTTAGTCCCAACATTCTAGAACAGCCACTACTGTACACCATTAGTTGACATGATGATGATTGCTTCTAGTTGAGCATCTCCTTGTTGGTTCTTAGCTTATTGTGGCATAAGATGATATTTATGTGGTTGTTTTCCAAGTATTTCCTGATGGCCTATGAGAAGCCTTTGCCAGTCATCTACTTGGACCGGTTCATTAAGCATGTTTCTCTCATCCAGGAACACCATTATGTATGGCTCCAGTACTTATGAGCAGATTTATGGTCCCTTGGGGTCATCTTGAATGTAAGGCTCTGTTCGGTTCACAGGAAATTTAAAGGAAACTTTGAAGGTAGGAATTCCACAGGGTTTTTCATCTTTGATGTGTTCGGATCAAAGGAATTGTGAATAGTGAAACATAGGAAAGTCTCCCTATTCCTACAGATTTTAGAGGATCTGAAGCCCGAGGTGATGCCCCCCTGGTGTTAATTCTTTCGCCAGTATTTTTTATATATTCCAAAAATATTCTCCGTAAAGTTTCAGGTCATTCCGAGAATTTTTATTTCTGCACAAAAATAACACCATGGCAATTCTGCTGAAAACAGCGTCCGTCCGGGTTAGTTCCATTCAAATCATGCAAGTTAGAGTCCAAAACAAGGGCAAAAGTGTTTGGAAAAGTAGATACGTTGGGGACCTATCAATCATCAATTCAGAGGTTAGTGCCTCGTTTAGGATCATCGGAGGTTCATTATTAGCCTTGCCTTGCCCCGCTTCTCCTTCTCCTACCTCGCCCCGCTTCTCCTTCTCCTGCTCCGGCCCACTTCTCCTTCTCACGCTTTTCCCCAATTCTCTGATGAGCGATGACTAGCTGGCTCATAATAGAGTTTTCAAAACTGAAGGATGTGGTGCTGAGGAACTTCTGCACCGGGGTGTACACCGTTTCTTTCCTGGCCATCATTCTGTGACGCCCCCGATTCAATCGTACATTAATCATACACGCAAACGTGTACGATCAAGATCAGGGACTCACGGGAAGATATCACAACACAACTCTACAAATAAAAATAAGTCATACAAGCATCACATTACAAGCCAGTGGCCTCGAGGGCTCGAATACAAGAGCTCGATCATAGACGAGTCAGCGGAAGCAATAATATCTGAGTACAGACATAAGTTATACAAGTTTGCCTTAAGAAGGCTAGCACAAACTGGTATACAGATCGAAAAAGGCACATGCCTCCTGCCTGGGATCCTCCTAAACTACTCCTGGTCGTCGTCAGCAGGCTGCACGTAGTAGTAGGCACCTCCCGAGTAGTAGTAGTCGTCATCGACAGTGGCGTCTGACTCCTGGGCTCCATCATCTGGTCACAACAATTGGGTATAGAAATGGGGAAAAGAGGGAGCAAAGCAACCGTGAGTACTTATCCAAAGTACTCGCAAGCAAGGAGCTACACTACAAATGTATGCATTGGTATCAAATGGAATAAGGGTATCATATGTGGACTGAACTGCAGAATGCCGGAATAAGAAGGGGATATCTAGTCCTATCGAAGACTACGCTTCTGGCCACCTCCATCTTGCAGCATGTAGAAGAGAGCAGAAGGTAAGTTCACCAAGTAGCATCGCGTAGCATAATCCTAACCGATGATCCTCCCCTCGTCGCCCTGTGAGAGAGCGATCACCGGTTGTATCTGGCACTTGGAAGGGTGTATTTTATTAAGTATCCGGTTCTAGTTGTCATAAGGTCAAGGTACAACTCCAAGTCGTTCTGTTACCTAAGATCACGGCTATTCGAATAGTTTAACTTCCTTGCAGGGGTGCACCACATTTCCCAACACGCTCGATCCCCCTTTGTCCGGACACACTTTCTTGGGTCATGCCCGGCCTCGGAAGATCAACACGTCGCAGGCCTACCTAGGCACAACAGAGAGGTCAGCACGCCGGTCTAAATCCTATGGCGCAGGGGTCTGGGCCCATCGCCCATTGCACACCTGCACGTTGCGAACGCGACCGATGAGCAGACCTAGCAACCTCCATTACAAAGGAAGTTGCGTTACGTGGTCCAACTCGGCGCGCGTCGCTCAGTCACTGACGTCACGAAGGCTTCGGCTGATACCACGACGTCGAGTGCCCATAACTGTTCCCCCGTAGTTGGTTAGTGCGTATAGGCCAGTGGCCAGACTCAGATCAAATACCAAGATCTCGTTAAGCATGTTAATTGAAGTATCCGCGAACGTCGACCAGGGCCAGGCCCACCTCTCTCCTAGGTGGTCTCAACCTGCCGTGTCGCTCCGCCTCAAAGTAACAGTCGGGGGCCGTCGGGAACTCAGGCCCACCACTACTTGGATGGAGCCACCTGCCCTTCAGCCCCCACATCAGAATCACTTGCGGGTACTCAACGAGCCGACCCGACTTTAGTCACCACCTGTATAGCATGTATATATGTATAAGTATATACCCGTGATCACCTCCGGAGTGATCACGGCCCGATAGTATAGCATGGCAGATGGACAAGAATGTAGGGCCACTGATGATAAACTAGCATCCTATACTAAGCATTAGGATTGCAGGTAAAGGTAACAACAGTAGTAGCAAGGACATGCTATGCATCAGAATAGGATTAATGGAAAGCAGTAACATGCTACACTACTCTAATGCAAGCAGTATAGAGAAGAGTAGGCGATATCTGGTGATCAGGGGGGGGGG
>NC_041380.1:605632443-605635989 GCF_002162155.2 Triticum dicoccoides | reverse complement strand
GTCACTTACGGGAGTGAGATCTGATAGAGATGATAGATAATATTTTTGATATAGAGATGCAAAGTGAAAAGTAAAAGGCAAAGTAAAAAGCAAAGAAAGATTAAAGTGATGGAGATTGATATGATGAGAATAGACCCGGGGGCCATAGGTTTCACTAGTGGCTTCTCTCGAGAGCATAAGTATTCTACGGTGGGTGAACAAATTACTGTTGAGCAATTGACAGAATTGAGCATAGTTATGAGAATATCCAGGTATGATCATGTATATAGGCATCACGTCCGAGACAAGTAGACCGACTCCTGCCTGCATCTATTACTATTACTCCACTCATCGACCGCTATCCAGCATGCATCTAGAGTATTAAGTTAAAAACAGAGTAACGCCTTAAGCAAGATGACATGATGTAGAGAGATAAATTCATGCAATATGAAATAAACCCCATCTTGTTATCCTCGATGGAAACGATACAATACGTGCCTTGCTGCCCCTTCTGTCACTGGGAAAGGACACCGCAAGATCGAACCCAAAGCTAAGCACTTCTCCCTTGGCAAGAACTACCAATCTAGTTGGCCAAACCAAACGGATAATTCGAAGAGACTTGCAAAGATAACCAATCATACATAAAAGAATTCAGAGAAGATTCAAATATTATTCATAGATAGACTTGATCATAAACCCACAATTCATCGGTCTCAACAAACACACCGCAAAAACAAGATTACATCGAATAGATCTCCACAAGAGAGGGGGAGAACATTGTATTGAGATCCAAAAAGAGAGAAGAAGCCATCTAGCTAATAACTATAGACCCGAAGGTCTGAGGTAAACTACTCACACTTCATCGGAGAGGCTATGATGATGTAGAAGCCCTCCGTGATGACGGCCCTCTCCGGCGGAGCTCCGGAACAGGCCCCAAGATGGGATCTCGTGGATACAGAAAGTTGCGACGGTGGAATTAGGTTTTTGGCTCCGTATCTGATCATTTGGGGGCACGTAGGTATATATAGGAGGAATAAGTACGTCGGTGGAGCTTCGGTGGGCCCACGAGGGTGGGGGACGCGCCTGGGGGTGTAGGGCGTGCCCCCCTACCTCGTGCCCACCTCGAAGCTTCCTTGGCATAGGGTCCAAGTCTCCTGGGTCATATTCGGTGAGAAAATCACGTTCCCGAAGGTTTCATTCCGTTTGGACTCCGTTTGATATTCCGTTTCTTCGAAACACTGAAATAGGCAAAAAAAACAGCAATTCTGGGCTGGGCCTCCGATTAATAGGTTAGTCCCAAAAATAATATAAAAGTGGAAAATGAAGCCCAATATAGTCCAAAAAAGTAGATAATATAGCATGGAGCAATCAAAAATTATAGATACGTTGGAGACATATCAGGCATCCCCAAGCTTAGTTCCTGCTCGTCCTCGAGTAGGTAAATGATAAAAAGAGAATTTTTGATGCGGAGTGCTACTTGGCATAATTTCAATGCAAATATTCTTAATTGTGGTATGAATATTCAGATTAGAAAGATTCAAGACAAAAGTTCATATTGACATAAAAAAAAATACTTCAAGCATACTAACATAGCAATTATGTCTTCTCAAAATAACATGGCGAAAGAAAGTTATCCCTATAAAATCATATAGTCTGGCTATGCTCTATGTTCACCACACAAAGTATTTAAATCATGCACAACCCCGATGACAAGCCAAGCAATTGTTTCATACTTTAACATTTTCAAAACTTTTTCGATCTTCACGCAATACATGAGCGTGAGCCATGGATATAGCACTTATATGTGGAATAGAGTGGTGGTTGTGGAGAAAAAAGAGGGGAAGATAGTCTCACATCAACTAGGCCTATCAACGGGCTATGGAGATGCCCATCAATAGATATCAATGTGAGTGAGTAGGAATTGCCATGCAACGGATGCACTAGAGCTATAAGTATATGAAATCTCATCAAAAGAACTAAGTGGGTGTGCATCCAACTCGCTTGCTCAAGAAGACCTAGGGCAATTTTGAGGAAGCCCATCATTGGAATATACAAGCCAAGTTCTATAATGAAAAATTCCCACTAGTATATGAAAGTGACAAAATGAGAGACTCTCTATCATGAAGATCATGGTGCTACTTTGAAGCACAAGTGTGGTAAAAGGATAGTAACATTGTCCCTTCTCTCTTTTTCTCTCATTTTTTATTTAGGCCTTTTCTCTTTTTTTATGGCCTCTTTTCTCTTTTTTTATTTTTCGTCCGGAGTCTCATCCCGACTTATGGGGGAATCATAGTCTCCATCATTCTTTCGTCACTTGGGACAATGCTCTAAAAATTGATGATCATCACACTTTTATTTTTTTTCTTACAACTCAACAATTACAACTCGATACTTAGAACAAATATGACTCTATATGAATGCCTCCGGCGGTGTACCGGGATATGCAATGAATCAAGAGTGACATGTATGAAAGAATTATGAACGGTGGCTTTGCCACAAATACGATGTCAACTACATGATCATGCTAGCAATATGACAATGATGGAGCGTGTCATAATAAACGGAACGGTGGAAAGTTGCATGGCAATATATCTTGGAATGGCTATGGAAATGCCATGATAGGTAGGTATGGTGGCTGTTTTGAGGAAGGTATATGGTGGGTGTATGATACCGGCGAAAAGTGCGCGGTATTAGAGAGGCTAGCAATGGTGGAAGGATGGGAAAAAGTGCATATAATCCATGGACTCAACATTAGTCATAAAAAACTCATATACTTATTGCA
This sequence comes from Triticum dicoccoides, assembly GCF_002162155.2. Classification (NCBI taxonomy): domain Eukaryota; kingdom Viridiplantae; phylum Streptophyta; class Magnoliopsida; order Poales; family Poaceae; genus Triticum; species Triticum dicoccoides. The sequence continues at coordinate 605,633,228 of NC_041380.1, read as the reverse complement.
AAAATCTAGAAGTGATCAAAGCAAAGTATTACGTGCATGCTCCTAGGGGGATATATTGGTAGGAGAAGACCATCGCTCGTCCCCGACCGCCACTCATAAGGAAGACAATCAATAAATAAATCATGCTCCGACTTCATCACATAACGGTTCACCATACGTGCATGCTACGGGAATCACAAACTTTAACACAAGAATTTCTCAAATTCACAACTACTCAACTAGTATGACTCTAATATCACCATCTTTATATCTCAAAAGAATTATCAAGCATCAATCTTTTCTTAGTATTCAACGCACTCAAAAGATAGTTTCACAAATCTTGAATACCAAGCATATTATTATTAAGCAAATTACCATGGTATTAAGACTCTCAAAATAATCTAAGTGAAGCATGAGAGATCAATAGTTTCTTTAAAACAAACCACCACCATGCTCTAAAAGATCTAAGTTAAGCACATAGAGCAAAATTATAACGCTCAAAAGATATAAGTGAAGCACATAGAGCAAAACTACATAGCTCAAAAGATATAAGTGAAGCACATAGAGTATTCTATCAAATTCCAATTCATGTATGGTTCTCTCAAAAGGTGTGTACAGCAAGGATGATTGTGGCACACTAAAAAACAAAGACACAAATAATACAAGACGCTCCAAGCAAAACACATATCATGTGGTGAATAAAAATATAGCTCCAAGTAAATTACCGATGGAAGTAGACGAAAGAGGGGATGCCTTCCGGGGCATCCCCAAGCTTTGACTTTTTGGTGTCCTTAGATTATCTTGGG
>NC_041380.1:605630719-605632433 GCF_002162155.2 Triticum dicoccoides | reverse complement strand
AATTTGTTTATTGATCAGAAGCAATTGGAATCAGTATTTTATCACGTTCTGATGATTTTTAATAATTCGGGCACTGAGCGCAAAGTTTCTGGAAATTACAGCAAGATCAAATAACTATCATCCAAGAAGATCCAATAGGTCTAACTTGGCACAAACACTAATTAAAACACAAACCACATCCAAACAGAAGGTAGATGGGTTATTTATTCCCGAACAGAAAAAAAACACAAAAAACTAAAAATAAAATTGGGTTGCCTCCCAACAAGCGCTATCGTTTAACGCCCCTAGCTAGGCATAAAAGCGAGGATAGATCTAGGTATTGCCATCTTTGATAGGCAATCCATAAGTGTCTCTCATGATAGTTTCATATGGCAATTTTATTTTCTTTCTAGGAAAGTGTTCCATGCCCTTTTTTAATGGAAATTGGAATCTAATATTCCCTTCCTTCATATCAATAATCGCACCAACCGTTCTAAGGAAAGGTCTACCAAGAATAATAGGGCAAGAAGGATTGCAATCTATATCAAGAACGATGAAATCTACGGGCACATAATTCCTATTAGCAACAATAAGAACATCATTAATCCTTCCCATAGGTTTCTTAATAGTGGAATCTGCAAGATGCAAGTTTAGAGAGCAATCATCAAAATCACGGAAATCTAGCAAATCACACAAAGTTTTGGGGATAGTGGAGACACTAGCACCCAAATCACACAAAGCATAAAACTCATGATCTTTAATTTTAATTTTAATAGTAGGTTCCCACTCATCATAGAGTTTTCTTGGGATAGAGACTTTCAACTCAAGTTTTTCTTCATAAGATTACATCAAGGCATCAACAATATGTTCGGTAAAGGCTTTCTTTTGACTATAAGCATGAGGAGAATTTAGCACGGATTGCAACAAGGAAATACAATCAATTAAAGAGCAACTTTCATAATTAAATTCCTTAAAATCCAATATAGTGGGTTTAGCAACATCTAGGGTTTTATTTCTTTCAATCCCACTTTCATCAATTTTATCATAAAGATCTAAATACTCTGAATTTTTGGAACGCCTTCTAGGTAGAGGAAGATCATATTCAGTTTCATCAAGATTCATATTGCAAAACAAAGATTTTATAGGAGACACATCAATAACTTTTAGATATTCATCTTGATTTTCATAGGAATTGGAAGAACACACTTTAATAAAGGCATCTTTGGAGGCACGCATCCTAGCGGTTCTTTCCTTGCACGCATCAATGGAAATTCTCATGGCTTTGAGAGACTCATTGATATCAGGCTTAGGAGGAATAGATCTAAGCTTTAAAGAATCAATCTCAAGAGAAATTCTATCAACGTTCCTAGCCAAAATCATCAACTTTAAGTAATTTCTCCTCAAGCAAAGCATTAAAATTCTTTTGTGAATTCATAAACTCTTTAACACTATTCTCAAATTCAGAGGGCATCTTATCATAATTTCCATAAGAGTTGTTGTAGGAATTTCCATAATTATTAGAAGGATTACTAGGATAAGGCCTAGGATTAAAATTCCCTCTATATGCGTTGTTACCAAAATTATTCCTACCAACAAAATTCACATCCATAGATTCATTGTTATTCTCAATCAAAGTAGACAAAGGCATATCATTAGGATCAGAAGAAACACTCTTAGTAGCAAATTATTTCATAAGTTCATCCATCTTTCCACTCAAAACATTGATTTCTTCTAT
>NC_041380.1:605629875-605630285 GCF_002162155.2 Triticum dicoccoides | reverse complement strand
GCATGCACTTTTTTATTAGAAGATCTTTCAGTATGCCATTGAGAATAATTAACCATAATATTATCTAGGAGTTTAATAGCATCTCCTAAAGTGATTTCCATAAAAGTGCCTCCCGCGGCCGAATCTAAAAGATTTCTAGAAGCAAAATTCAATCCGGCATAAATTTGTTGTATAATCATCCATAAGTTCAAACCATGAGTAGGGCAATTACATATCATTATTTTCATTCTCTCCCAAGCTTGTGCAACATGTTCATGATCAAGTTGCTTAAAATTCATAATGTCGTTTCTAAGAGAGATGATCTTAGCGGGAGGAAAATACTTAGAGATAAAAGCATCTTTGCACTTGTTCCAAGAATCAATACTATTTTTAGGCAAAGACGAAAACCAAGCTTTAGCACGATCCCTAAG
>NC_041380.1:605608601-605629430 GCF_002162155.2 Triticum dicoccoides | reverse complement strand
GAAAAAGGAAATAGCTTCAATTTAACAACGTCATTATCGACATCTTTTTTCTTTTGCATATCACATAAATCAACGAAGCTATTCAGATGAGTAGTGGCATCTTCACTAGGAAGGCCGACGAATTGATCTTTCATAACAAGATTCAACAAAGCAGTATTGATTTCACAAGATTCAGTATTGGCAAGAGGAGCAATCGGAGTGCTAAGGAAATCATTATTATTGGTATTGGTGAAGTCACACAATTTGGTAGTATCTTGAGCCATCGCGACAGACAAGCAATCCAACACACAAGCAAACAAAAGGCAAGCGAAAAAAAGGCAAATGGAAAAAGAGGAGGAGAAGGAGAAGGAGATTGGGAAAGAGAGGGCGAATAAAACGGCAAGGGTGAAGTGGGGGAGGGGAAAATGAGAGGCAAATTGCAACTAATGTAATGCGAGAGATAGGGATTGTGATGGGTACTTGGTATGTTGACTTTTTGCATAGACTCCCCGGCAACGGCACCAGAAATTCTTCTTGCTACCTCTTGAGCTTGCGTTGGATTTCCCCGAAGAGGAGAGGATGATGCAGCAGAGTAGCGTAAGTATTTCCCTCAGTTTTTGAGAACCAAGGTATCAATCCAGTAGGAGGCCACGCTCAAGTCCCTCGTACCTACACAAAAACAATAGCTCAACGCAACCAACGCGATTAGGGGTTGTCAATCCCTTCACTGTCACTTACGGGAGTGAGATCTGATAGAGATGATAGATAATATTTTTGGTATTTTTGATATGGAGATGCAAAGTGAAAATTAAAAGGCACAGTAAAAAAGCAAAGCAAGATTAAACTGATGGAGATTGATATGATGAGAATAGACCTAGGGGCCATAGGTTTCACTAGTGGCTTCTCTCGAGAGCATAAGTATTCTACAGTGGGTGAACAAATTACTGTTGAGCAATTGACAGAATTGAGCATAGTTATGAGAATATCCAGGTATGATCATGTATATAGGCATCACGTCCGAGACAAGTAGACCGACTCCTGCCTGCATCTACTACTATTACTCCACTCATCGACCGCTATCCAGCATGCATCTAGAGTATTAAGTTAAAAACAGAGTAACGCCTTAAGCAAGATGACATGATGTAGAGAGATAAATTCATGCAATATGAAATAAACCCCATCTTGTTATCCTCGATGGCAACGATACAATACGTGCCTTGCTGTGAAGGAAATATGCCCTAGAGGCAATAATAAAGTTATTATTTATTTCCTTATATCATGACAAATGTTTATTATTCATGCTAGAATTGTATTAACCGGAAACATAATACATGTGTGAATACATAGACAAACTAAGTGTCACTAGTATGCCTCTACTTGACTAGCTCATTAATCAAAGATGGTTATGTTTCCTAACCATGAACAAAGAGTTGTTATTTGATTAATGGGATCACATCATTAGGTGAATGATCTGATTGACATGACCCATTCCATTAGCTTAGCACCCGATCGTTTAGTATGTTGCTATTGCTTTCTTCATGACTTATACATGTTCCTATGACTATGAGATTATGCAACTCCCGTTTGCCGGAGGAACACTTTGTGTGCAACCAAACGTCACAACGTAAATGGGTGATTATAAAGGTGCTCTACAGGTGTCTCCAAAGGTAGATGTTGGGTTGGCGTATTTCGAGATTAGGATTTGTCACTCCGATTGTCGGAGAGGTATCTCTGGGCCCTCTCGGTAATGCACATCACATAAGCCTTGCAAGCATTACAACTAATAAGTTAGTTGTGAGATGATGTATTAAGGAACGAGTAAAGAGACTTGCCGGTAACGAGATTGAACTAGGTATTGGATACCGACGATCGAATCTCGGGCAAGTAACATACCGATGACAAAGGGAACAACGTATGTTGTTATGCGGTCTGACCGATAAAGATCTTCGTAGAATATGTAGGAGCCAATATGGGCATCCAGGTCCCGCTATTGGTTATTGACCGGAGATTTGTCTCAGTCATGTCTACATTGTTCTCGAACCGTAGGGTCTGCACGCTTAACGTTACGATGACAGTTATTATGAGTTTATGCATTTTGATGTACCGAAGTTAGTTCGGAGTCCCGGATGTGATCACGGACATGACGAGGAGTCTCGAAATGGTTGAAACATAAAGATTGATATATTGGACGACTATATTCGGACACCGGAAGGGTTCTGGGGAAGTTTCGGATAAAACCGGAGCACCGGGGGGTTACCGGAACCCCCCCGGGGGGTTAATGGGCCTTATGGGCCTAATGTGGAGAAGAGGAAGGGGCTGCCAGGGCAGGCCGCACGCCCCCTCTCCCCCTAGTCCGAATTGGACAAGGAGGGAGGGGCGGCGCCCCCCTTTCCTTCTCTCCCTCCACCTCTCCTAGTTGGACAAGGAACGGGAGGGTTGTCCTACTCCCGGTAGGAGTAGGACTCCTCCTGCGCGCCTCCTCTAGGCCGGCCGCACCCCCCTTGGATCCTTTATATACGGAGGCAGGGGGGCACCCTAGGACACACAAGTTGATCTTCATGATCATTCCTTAGCCGTGTGCGGTGCCCCCTTCCACCATATTCCACCTCGGTCATATCGTTGTAGTGCTTAGGTGAAGCCCTGCGTCGGTAGAACATCATCATCGTCACCACGCCATCGTGCTGACGAAACTCATCCCCGAAGCTTTGCTGGATCGGAGCCCGGGGAGCGTCATCGAGCTGTACGTGTGCCAAGAACTCGGAGGTGCCGGAGTAACGGTGCTTGGATCGGTCGGATCGGAAGACGTACGATTACTTCCTCTACGTTGCGTCAACGCTTCCGTTGCGTTCTACAAGGGTACGTAGACAACACTCTCCCCTCTCGTTGCTATGCATCATCATGATCTTGCGTGTGCGTAGGAATTTTTTTGAAATTACTACAAAATCCACCAGTGGCATCCGAGCCTAGGTTTTATATGTTGATGTTATTTGCACGAGTAGAACACTAGTGAGTTGTGGGCGATATAAGTCATACTGCTTACCAGCATGTCATACTTTGGTTCGGCGGTATTGTTGGACGAAGCGGCCCGGACCGACATTACGCGTACGCTTACGTGAGACCGGTACTCCCGACGTGCTTTGCACATAGGTGGCTTGCAGGTGACAGTTTCTCCAACTTTAGTTGAATCGAGTGTGGCTACGCCCAGTCCTTGCGAAGGTTAAAACAGCACCAACTTGACAAACTATCGTTGTGGTTTTGATGCGTAGGTAAGAATGGTTCTTGCTTAAGCCCGTAGCAGCCACGTAAAAACTTGCAACAACAAAGTAGAGGACGTCTAACTTGTTTTTGCAGGGCATGTTGTGATGTGATATGGTCAAGACATGATGCTAAATTTTATTGTATGAGATGATCATGTTTTGTAACCGAGTTATCGGCAACTGGCAGGAGCCATATGGTTGTCGCTTTATTGTATGCAATGCAATCGTGCTGTAATGCTTTACTTTATCACTAAACGGTAGCGATAGTCGTGGAAGCACAAGCTCGGCGAGACGACAACGATGCAACGATGGAGATCAAGGTGTCGCGCCGGTGACGATGGTGATCACGACGGTGCTTCGGAGATGGAGATCACAAGCACAAGATGATGATGGCCATATCATATCACTTATATTGATTGCATGTGATGTTTATCTTTTATACATCTTATCTTGCTTTGATTGACGGTAGCATTATAAGATGATCTCTCACTAAATTATCAAGTAGTGTTATCCCTGAGTATGCACCGTTGCGAAAGTTCTTCGTGCTGAGACACCACGTGATGATCGGGTGTGATAGGCTCTACGTTCAAATACAACAGGTGCAAAACAGTTGCACACGCGGAATACTCAGGTTAAACTTGACGAGCCAAGCATATACAGATATGGCTCAGAACACGGAGACCGAAAGGTCGAGCGTGAATCATATAGTAGATATGATCAACATAAAGATGTTCACCAATGAAACTACTCCATCTCATGTGATGATCGGACATCGTTTAGTTGATTTGGATCACGTAATCACTTAGAGGATTAGAGGGATGTCTATCTAAGTGGGAGTTCTTTAAGTAAATTAACTGAACTTAAATTTATCATGAAACTTAGTACCTGATTAGTATCTTGCTTGTTTATGTTTGATTGTAGATAGATGGCTCGTGCTGTTGTTCCGTTGAATTTTAATGCGTTCCTTGAGAAAACAAAGTTGAAAGATGATGGTAGCAATTACACGGACTGGGTCCGTAACTTGAGGATTATCCTCATTGCTGCACAGAAGAATTACGTCCTGGAAGCACCGCTAGGTGCCAGGCCTGCTGCAGGCGCAACGCCGGATGTTATGAACGTCTGGCAGAGCAAATCTGATTACTACTCAATAGTTCAGTGTGCCATGCTTTACGGCTTAGAATCGGGACTTCAACGATGTTTTGAACGTCATGGAGCATATGAGATGTTCCAGGAGTTGAAGTTAATATTTCAAGCAAATGCCCGGATTGAGAGATACGAAGTCTCCAATAAGTTCTATAGCTGCAAGATGGAGGAGATTAGTTCTGTCAGTGAGCATATACTCAAAATGTCTGGGCATAATAATCACTTGATTCAGTTGGGAGTTAATCTTCCAGATGACTGCGTCATTGACAGAATTCTCCAATCACTGCCACCAAGCTACAAGAGCTTCGTGATGAACTATAATATGCAAGGGATGAATAAGACTATTCCCGAGCTCTTCGTGATGCTGAAAGCTGCGGAGGTAGAAATCAAGAAGGAGCATCAAGTGTTGATGGTCAACAAGACCACTAGTTTCAAGAAAAAGGGCAAAGGGAAGAAGAAGGGGAACTTCAAAAAGAACGGCAAGCAAGTTGCTACTCAAGAGAAGAAACCCAAACCTGGACCTAAGCCTGAAACTGAGTGCTTCTATTGCAAGCAGACTGGTCACTGGAAGCAGAACTGCCCCAAGTATTTGGCGGATAAGAAGGATGGCAAGGTGAACAAAGGTATATGTGATATACATGTTATTGATGTGTACCTTACTAATGCTTGCAGTAGCACCTGGGTATTTGATACTGGTTCTGTTGCTAATATTTGCAACTCGAAACAGGGACTACGGATTAAGCGAAGATTGGCTAAGGACGAGGTGACGATGCGCGTGTGAAACGGTTCCAAAGTCGATGTGATCGCAGTCGGCACGCTACCTCTACATCTACCTTCGGGATTAATATTAGACCTGAATAATTGTTATTTGGTGCCAGCGTTAAGCATGAACATTATATCTGGATCTTGTTTGATGCGAGACGGTTATTCATTTAAATCGGAGAATAATGGTTGTTCTATTTATATGAGTAATATCTTTTATGGTCATGCACCCTTGAAGAGTGGTCTATTCTTGTTAAATCTCGATAGTAGTAATACACATATTCATAATGTTGAAGCCAAAATATGCAGAGTTGATAATGATAGTGCAAATTATTTGTGGCACTACCGTTTAGGTCATATCGGTGTAAAGCGCATGAAGAAACTCCATACTGATGGACTTTTGGAACCACTTGATTATGAATCACTTGGTACTTGCGAACCGTGCCTCATGGGCAAGATGACTAAAACGCCATTCTCCGGTACTATGGAGAGAGAAACAGATTTGTTGGAAATCATACATACAGATGTATGTGGTCCGATGAATACTGAGGCTCGTGGCGGATATCGTTATTTTCTTACCTTCACAGATGATTTAAGCAGATATGGGTATATCTACTTAATGAAACATAAGTCTGAAACGTTTGAAAAGTTCAAGGAATTTCAGAGTGAAGTTGAAAATCATCGTAACAAGAAAATAAAGTTTCTACGATCTGATCGTGGAGGAGAATATTTGAGTTACGAGTTTGGTGTACATTTGAAAAATTGTGGAATAGTTTCGCAACTCACGCCACCCGGAACACCACAGCGTAATGGTGTGCCGAACGTCGTAATCGTACTTTACTAGATATGGTGTGATCTATGATGTCTCTTACTGATTTACCGCTATCGTTTTGGGGATACGCTCTAGAGACGGCCGCATTCACGTTAAATAGGGCACCATCAAAATCCGTTGAGACGACGCCTTATGAACTGTGGTTTAGCAAGAAACCAAAGTTGTCGTTTCTGAAAGTTTGGGGCTACGATGCTTATGTGAAAAAGCTTCAACCTGATAAGCTCGAACCCAAATCGGAGAAATGTGTCTTCATAGGATATCTAAAGGAGACTATTGGATACACCTTCTATCACAGATCCGAAGGCAAGACTTTTGTTGCTAAATTCAGAAACTTTCTGGAGAAGGAGTTTCTCTCGAAAGAAGTGAGTGGGAGGAAAGTAGAACTTGACGAGGTAACTGTACCTGCTCCCTTATTGGAAAGTAGTGCATCACAGAAAACTGTTTCTGTGACACCTACACCAGTTAGTGAGGAAGCTAATGATGATGATCATGAAACTTCAGAACAAGATACTACTGAACCTCGTAGACAGAGTAAGATCCGCACCAGAGTGGTACGGTAATCCCGTTCTGGAAGTCATGCTACTAGATCATGATGAACCTACGAACTATGAAGAAGCGATGGTGAGCCCAGATTCCGCAAAGTGGCTTGAAGCCATGAAATCTGAGATGGGATCCATGTATGAGAACAAAGTATGGACTTTGGTTGACTTGCCCGATGATCGGCAAGCAATTGAGAATAAATGGATCTTCAAGAAGAAGACTGACGTTGACGGTAATATTATTGTCTACAAAGCTCGACTTGTCGCAAAAGGTTTTCGGCAAGTTCAAGGGATTGACTATGATGAGACCTTCTCACCCGTAGCGATGCTTAAGTCTGTCCGAATCATGTTAGCAATTGCCGCATTTTATGATTATGAAATTTGGCAGATGGATGTCAAAACTGCATTCCTGAATGGATTTCTGGAAGAAGAGTTGTATATGATGCAACCAGAAGGTTTTGTCGATCCAAAGGGAGCTAACAAAGTGTGCAAGCTCCAGCGATCCATTTATGGACTGGTGCAAGCCTCTCAGAGTTGGAATAAACGCTTTGATAGTGTGATCAAAGCATTTGGTTTTATAGAGACTTTTGGAGAAGCCTGTATTTACAAGAAAGTGAGTGGGAGCTCTGTAGCATTTCTAATATTATATGTAGATGACATATTACTAAATGAAAATGATATAGAATTTCTGGATAGCATAAAGGGATACTTGAATAAGAGTTTTTCAATGAAAGACCTCGGTGAAGCTGCTTACATATTAGGCATTAAGATCTATAGAGATAGATCAAAACGTTGAATTGGACTTTCACAAACCACATACCTTGACAAAGTTTTGAAGAAGTTCAAAATGGATCAAGCAAAGAAAGGGTTCTTGCCTGTGTTACAAGGTGTGAAGTTGAGTAAGACTCAATGCCCGACCACTGCAGAAGATAGAGAGAATATGAAAGATGTTCCCTATGCATCAGCCATAGGATCTATCATGTATGCAATGCTGTGTACCAGACCTGATGTGTGCCTTGCTATAAGTCTAGCAGGGAGGTACCAAAGTAATCCAGGAGTGGATCACTGGACAGCGGTCAAGAACATCCTGAAATACCTGAAAAGGACTAAGGATATGTTTCTCATATATGGAGGTGACAAAGAGCTCATCGTAAAAGGTTACGTTGATGCAAGCTTTGACACTGATCCAGACGATTCTAAATCGCAAACCGGATACGTGTTTACATTAAACGGTGGAGCTGTCAGTTGGTGCAGTTCTAAACAAAGCGTTGTAGCGGGATCTATATGTGAAGCGGAGTACATAGCTGCTTCGGAAGCAGCAAATGAAGGAGTCTGGATGAAGGAGTTCATATCCGATCTAGGTGTCATACCTAGTGCATCGGGTCCAATGAAAATCTTTTGTGACAATACTGGTGCAATTGCCTTGGCAAAGGAATCCAGATTTCACAAGAGAACCAAGCACATCAAGAGACGCTTCAATTCCATCCGGGATCTAGTCCAGGTGGGAGACATAGAGATTTGCAAGATACATACGGATCTGAATGTTGCAGACCCGTTGACTAAGCCTCTTCCACGAGCAAAACATGATCAGCACCAAGGCTCCATGGGTGTTAGAATCATTACTGTGTAATCTAGATTATTGACTCTAGTGCAAGTGGGAGACTGAAGGAAATATGCCCTAGAGGCAATAATAAAGTTATTATTTATTTCCTTATATCATGATAAATGTTTATTATTCATGCTAGAATTGTATTAACCGGAAACATAATACATGTGTGAATACATAGACAAACTAAGTGTCACTAGTATGCCTCTACTTGACTACCTCATTAATAAAAGATGGTTATGTTTCCTAACCATGAACAAAGAGTTGTTATTTGATTAATGGGATCACATCATTAGGTGAATGATCTGATTGACATGACCCATTCCATTAGCTTAGCACCCGATCGTTTAGTATGTTGCTATTGCTTTCTTCATGACTTATACATGTTCCTATGACTATGAGATTATGCAACTCCCGTTTGCCGGAGGAACACTTTGTGTGCAACCAAACGTCACAACGTAAATGGGTGATTATAAAGGTGCTCTACAGGTGTCTCCAAAGGTAGATGTTGGGTTGGCGTATTTCGAGATTAGGATTTGTCACTCCGATTGTCGGAGAGGTATCTCTGGGCCCTCTCGGTAATGCACATCACATAAGCCTTGCAAGCATTACAACTAATAAGTTAGTTGTGAGATGATGTATTATGGAACGAGTAAAGAGACTTGCCGGTAACGAGATTGAACTTGGTATTGGATACCGACGATCGAATCTCGGGCAAGTAACATACCGATGACAAAGGGAACAACGTATGTTGTTATGCGGTCTGACCGATAAAGATCTTCGTAGAATATGTAGGAGCCAATATGGGCATCCAGGTCCCGCTATTGGTTATTGACCGGAGATTTGTCTCAGTCATGTCTACATTGTTCTCGAACCATAGGGTCCACACGCTTAACGTTACGATGACAGTTATTATGAATTTATGCATTTTGATGTACCAAAGTTAGTTCGGAGTCCCGGATGTGATCACGGACATGACGAGGAGTCTCGAAATGGTTGAAACATAAAGATTGATATATTGGACGACTATATTCGGACACCGGAAGGGTTCCGGGGAAGTTTCGGATAAAACCGGAGCACCGGGGGGTTACCGGAACCCCCCGGGGGGTTAATGGGCCTTATGGGCCTAATGTGGAGAAGAGGAAGGGGCTGCCAGGGCAGGCCGCGCGCCCCCTCTCCCCCTAGCCCGAATTGGACAAGGAGGGAGGGGCGGCGCCCCCCTTTCCTTCTCTCCCTCCACCTCTCCTAGTTGGACAAGGAACAGGAGGGGAGTCCTACTCCCGGTAGGAGTAGGACTCCTCCTGCGCGCCTCCTCTAGGCCGGCCGCACCCCCCTTGGATCCTTTATATACGGAGGCAGGGGGGCACCCTAGGACACACAAGTTGATCTTCGTGATCGTTCCTTAGCCGTGTGCGGTGCCCCCTTCCACCATATTCCACCTTCGGTCATATCGTTGTAGTGCTTAGGCGAAGCCCTGCGTCGGTAGAACATCATCATCGTCACCACGCCGTCGTGCTGACGAAACTCATCCCCGAAGCTTTGCTGGATCGGAGCCCGGGGAGCGTCATCGAGCTGTACGTGTGCCAAGAACTCGGAGGTGCCGGAGTAACGGTGCTCGATCGGTCGGATTGGAAGACGTACGATTACTTCCTCTACGTTGTGTCAACGCTTCCGTTGCGGTCTACAAGGGTACGTAGACAACACTCTCCCCTCTCGTTGCTATGCATCATCATGATCTTGCGTGTGCGTATGAATTTTTTTGAAATTACTACGAAACCCAACATGCTGCCCCTTCTGTCACTGGGAAAGGACACCGCAAGATCGAACCCAAAGCTAAGCACTTCTCCCTTGGCAAGAACTACCAATCTAGTTGGCCAAACCAAACGGATAATTCGAAGAGACTTGCAAAGATAACCAATCATACATAAAATAATTCAGAGAAGATTCAAATATTATTCATATATAGACTTGATCATAAACCCACAATTCATCGGTCTCAACAAACACACCGCAAAAACAAGATTACATCGAATAGATCTCCACAAGAGAGGGGGAGAACATTGTATTGAGATCCAAAAAGAGAGAAGAAGCCATCTAGCTAATAACTATAGACCCGAAGGTCTGAGGTAAACTACTCACACTTCATCGGAGAGGCTATGATGATGTAGAAGCCCTCCGTGATGACGGCCCTCTCCGGCGGAGCTCCGGAACAGGCCCCAAGATGGGATCTCGTGGATACAGAAAGTTGTGGCGGTGGAATTAGGTTTTTAGCTCCGTATCTGATCGTTTGGGGGCACGTAGGTATATATAGGAGGAATAAGTACGTCGGTGGAGCTTCGGTGGGCCCACGAGGGTGGGGGACGCGCCTGGGGGTGTAGGGCGTGCCCCCTACCTCGTGCCCACCTTGAAGCTTCCTTGGCATAGGGTCCAAGTCTCCTGGGTCATATTCGGTGAGAAAATCACGTTCCCGAAGGTTTCATTCCGTTTGGACTCCGTTTGATATTCCGTTTCTTCGAAACACTGAAATAGGCAAAAAACAGCAATTCTGGGCTGGGCCTCTGGTTAATAGGTTAGTCCCAAAAATAATATAAAAGTGGAAAATAAAGCCCAATATAGTCCAAAACAGTAGATAATATAGCATGGAGCAATAAAAAATTATAGATACGTTGGAGACGTATCAGTAGGCACCTCCCGAGTAGTAGTAGTCGTCATCGACGGTGGCGTCTGGCTCCTGGGCTCCATCGTCTGGTCACAACAATTGGGTATAGAAATGGGGAGAAGAGGGAGCAAAGCAACCGTGAGTACTCATCCAAAGTACTCGCAAGCAAGGAGCTACACTACAAATGTATGCATTGGTATCAAATGGAATAAGGGTATCATATGTGGACTGAACTGCAGAATGCCGGAATAAGAGGGGGATAGCTAGTCCTATCGAAGACTACGCTTCTGGCCACCTCCATCTTGCAGCATGTAGAAGTGAGCAGAAGGTAAGTTCACCAAGTAGCATCGTGTAGCATAATCCTAACCGAAGATCCTCCCCTCGTCGCCCTGTGAGAGAGCGATCACCGGTTGTATCTGGCACTTGGAAGGGTGTATTTTATTAAGTATCCGGTTCTAGTTGTCATAAGGTCAAGGTACAACTCCAAGTCGTCCTGTTACCAAAGATCACGGCTATTTGAATAGTTTAACTTCCCTGCAGGGGTGCACCACATTTCCCAACACGCTCGATCCCCCTTTGTCCGGACACACTTTCCTGGGTCATGCCCGGCCTCGGAAGATCAACACGTCGCAGCCCTACCTAGGCACAATAGAGAATTCAGCACGCCGGTCTAAATCCTATAGCGTAGGGGTCTAGGCCCATCGCCCATTGCACACCTGCACGTTGCAAACGCGGCCGGCGAGCAGACCTAGCAACCTCCATTACAAAGGAAGTTGCGTCACGAAGGCTTCGGCTGATACCACGACGTCGAGTGCCCATAACTATTCTCGCGTAGTTGGTTAGTGCGTATAGGCCAGTAGCCAGGCTCAGATCAAATACCAAGATCTTGTTAAGCGTGTTAATTGAAGTATCCACGAACGTCGACCAGGGCCAGGCCCACCTCTCTCCTAGGTGGTCTCAACCTGCCCTGTCGCTCCGCCTCAAAGTAACAGTTGGGGGCCGTCAGGAACTCAGGCCCACCACTACCTGGATGGAGCCACTTGCCCCTTCAGCCCCCACATCAGAATCACTTGCGGGTACTCAATGAGCCGACCCGACTTTAGTCACCACCTGTATAGCATGTATATATGTATAAGTATATACCCGTGATCACCTCCCGAGTGATCACGGCCCGATAGTATAGCATGGCAGACGGACAAGAATGTAGGGCCACTAATGATAAACTAGCATCCTATACTGAGCATTAGGATTGCAGGTAAAGGTAACAACAGTAGTAGCAAGGAGAGGCTATGCATCAGAATAGGATTAACGGAAAGCAGTAACATGCTACACTACTCTAATGCAAGCAGTATAGAGAAGAGTAGGCGATATCTGGTGATCAAGGGGGGGGGGCTTGCCTGGTTGCTCTGGCAAGAGAGAGGGGTCGTCAACACCGTAGTCGTACTGGGTAGCAGCAGCGTCGGTCTCGGTGTCTAGCGAGAGAAGAGGGGGAAGAAACAATAAATATTAAGCAAACATATGCATAGCGATGCATGACATGACAAGTAGCGGTGCTAGGGGTGCACTAACGCGGTATGAGGTGATACCGGTGAAGGGGGGAAACATTCAGGAAAATATTCCCGGTGTTTCGCGTTTTCGGACAAATGAACCAAAGGGGGGAAAGTTGCGTGTTCGCTATGCTAGGGATGCATGGCGGACGAACGGGCTGTGTATCCGGATTCGTCTCGTCGTTCTGAGCAACTTTCATGTACAAAGTTTTTCCATCCGAGCTACGGTTTATTTATTATGATTTTTCCAAGTTTTTAGCAATATTCTGAATCATTATTAATTCGAAATTAAATAGCTAAATGCTAGGAGTACCCAGCTCTGCGTACACAGAAGTGCACCAGAGGCTGATAGGTGGGCCAGGGGGTCCCAGTTGACCAGTCAACGTTTGACTGGTCAACAGGAGTGGGGCCTCCTGTCATTGACTGTTACATTAACTAACTAATTAATTTAGTCTAACTAGGTTATTAGTCTAATAAATTTTAATTAGTTTAATTAAACCTAATTAAATTAATTATATATATATATATATATATTAAAATCATTTTTTAACCTTTTTTTAAACAAGAGGTGTGGGGCCCTTTGTCCAGTGGCTCAACCGAGCCACACGGGCGCTGGGCTAATGGGGTGGGCGAACCCGTCCAGGGAGGCGCGACCGCGCGAGGCCGGCCGGCCGGAGCTGCACCTGGCAGCGGTAGCGGTGGGAGCGGGGCTCCGGCGGGCGCGGGGCGTGGCAGGGGAGGCCGGAGAGGTCGGCGGTAGCGGTGGGACTCCGACGGGCGCGGACCAACGCGCGCGGGCGGCGGAGCACCCGCAGGCGTATGCGGGGCGGCCAGAGGCAGCCGGCGGCGGCAGCGGCGCAGTGAGGGATGGGGCGCAGAGGCAGCAGCGGGTAGAGCCGGCGACGGGTGGAGAGGGCGCCGATAGTGCGCCGGTGGCCAGAGGCCACGGCGGGCGGCAGGAATGGAAGCAGGACGAGGGGGCAGAGGTAGGCGGGCACAGGTGGCGTGGCCGCGTGCGCGGTTGGTCACGGTGACGGGGCGGCAGGGCATGGCGGAGCGCACGCGTGAGGGCGGCCAGGGTCACGGGCGAGGGTGCGCACGCTGCCTAGGACGCGACCGAGCGCAGTGAGCGCGGGCGCAGTCGTGCGGCGGAGCGGAACAGCGGGCGGGGGCCAGCGGAGGGATGCAGAAGCAGCAGCGGGAGCAGCCGAGACAGGCGCGGGTGGTCGGCCCGGTGAGCAGGGGAGCGCACGGAGGCGGGGCCTCACCAACGTTGCCGAGAAGAGGGGGCGGCGAGGCTCGTTGGAGACCGGTGGGGGGATGGTTGGGGAGGCGTGCAGTCCGGCGGGGAGGTCCTTGGGCGGCTTCGGGCGACGGTGAGGTCCGGCGACGGTGTTGGGGAACGTAGTAATTTCAAAAAAATCCCTACGCACACACAGGATCATGGTGATGCATGGCAACGAGAGGGGAGAGTGTTGTCCACGTACCCTCGTAGACCGAAAGCGGAAGCGTTAGCACAATGCGGTTGATGTAGTCGTACGTCTTCACGATCCGACCGATCAAGTACCGAACACAAGGCACCTCCGAGCTCAGCACATGTTCAGCTCGATGACGTCCCTCGAACTCCGATCCAGCCGAGTGTTGAGGGAGAGTTTTGTCAGCACGACGGCGTGGTGATGATGTTGATGTTCTACCGACGCATGGCTTCGCCTAAGCACCGCTACAGTATTATCGAGGTGGACTATGGTGGAGGGGGGCACCGCACACGGCTAAAAGATCAACTTGATCAATTGTTGTGTCTATGGGGTGCCCCTGCCCCCGTATATAAAGGAGCAAGGGGGGAGAGGTGTGTCCAGCCTTGGGGCGCGCCAAGAGGAGTCCTACTCCCACCGGGAGTAGGATTCCCCCCTTTCCTAGTTGGATTAGAACTTGGGGAGGGGGAAGGAGTGGAGGAGAAGGAAGGAAGGGGGGGGGGGCGCCGCCCCCCTCTCCTTGTCCTATTCGGACTAGGGGGGAGGGGCGCGCGGCCAGCCCTTGCCTCCTCTCCTCTCTTCCACCTAGGCCCATTAAGGCCCATTAAGTTACCGCGGGGTTCCGGTAACCTCCCGGTACTCCGGTAAAATCCCGATTTATTTCCTTATATATTTCCTAGAGGCAAATAATAAAGTTATTATTTATTTCCTTATAATCATGATAAATGTTTATTATTCATGCTAGAATTGTATTAACCGGAAACATAATACATGTGTGAATACATAGACAAACAAAGTGTCACTAGTATGCATCTACTTGACTAGCTCATTAATCAAAGATGGTTATGTTTCCTAACCATGAACAATGAGTTGTTATTTGATTAACGAGGTCACATCATTAGTTGAATGATCTGATTGACATGACCCATTCCATTAGCTTAGCACACGATCGTTTAGTATGTTGCTACTGCTTTCTTCATGACTTATACATGTTCCTATGACTATGAGATTATGCAACTCCCGTTTGCCGGAGGAACACTTTGGGTGCTGCCAAACGTCACAACGTAACTGGGTGATTATAATGGAGCATTACAGGTGTCTCCAAAGGTAGATGTTGGGTTGGCGTATTTCGAGATTAGGATTTGTCACTCCGATTGTCGGAGAGGTATCTCTGGGCCCTCTCGGTAATACACATCACATAAGCCTTGCAAGCATTACAACTAATATGGTAGTTGTGAGATGATGTATGACGGAACGAGTAAAGAGACTTGCCGGTAACGAGATTGAACTAGGTATTGGATACCGACGATCGAATCTCGGGCAAGTAACATACCGATGACAAAGGGAACAACGTATGTTGTTATGCGGTCTGAACGATAAAGATCTTCGTAGAATATGTAGGAGCCAATATGGGCATCCAGGTCCCGCTATTGGTTATTGACCGGAGACGTGTCTCGGTCATGTCTACATTGTTCTCGAACCCGTAGGGTCCGCACGCTTAAGGTTACGATGACAGTTATATTATGAGTTTATGCATTTTGATGTACCGAAGATTGTTCAGAGTCCCGAATGTGATCACGGACATGACGAGGAGTCTCGAAATGGTCGAGACGTAAAGATTGATATATTGGAAGCCTATGTTTGGACATCGGAAGTGTTCCGGGTGAAATCGGGATTTTACCGGGTTACCGGGAGGTTACCGGAACCCCCCGGGAGCCATATGGGCCTTCATGGGCCTTAGTGGAAAGGAGAAAGGGGCAGCCCAAGGTGGCTGCGCCACTTCCCCCTCCCCTAGTACTATTAGGACTAGGAGAAGGTGGCCGGCCCCCTCTCTCTGTTTCCCCCTCCGAGGAATCATAGTTGGACTAGGATTGGAGGGGGAACCCTACTCCCAGAGGGAGTAGGACTCTCCTGCACCTCCCTCCTTGGCCGGCCAGCCTCCCCCCTCTACTCCTTTATATACGGGGGCAGGGGACACCTCTAGACACACAAGTTGATCCACGTGATCTATTCCTTAGCCGTGTGCGGTGCCCCCTGCTACCATATACCTCGATAATGCTGTAGCGGAGTTTAGGCGAAGCCCTGCTGCTGTAGTACATCAAGATCGTCACCACGCCGTCGTGCTGACGGAACTCTTCCCCGACACTTTGCTGGATCGGAGTCTGGGATCGTCATCGAGCTGAACGTGTGCTCGAACTCGAAGGTGCCGTAGTTTCGGTGCTTGATCGGTTGGATCGTGAAGACGTACGACTACTTCCTCTACGTTGTGTGATCGCTTCCGCAGTCGGTCTGCGTTGGGTACGTAGACAACACTCTCCGCCTCGTTGCTATGCATCACATGATCTTGCGTGTGCGTAGGAATTTTTTTGAAATTACTACGAAACCCAACATGAGCAGCAACTCGCTTGCCGTTCTTCTTGAAGTTCCCCTTCTTCCCTTTGTCCTTTTCTTGAAACTAGTGGTCTTGTCAACCATCAACATTTGATGTTTTTCTTGATTTCTACCTTCGTCGATTTCAGTATCACGAAGAGCTTGGGAATCGTTTTCGTTATCCCTTGCATATTATAGTTCATCACGAAGTTCGAGTAACTTAGTGATAGTGACTAGAGAACTCTGTCAATCACTATCTTATCTGGAAGATTAACTCCCACTTGATTCAAGCGATTATAGTACCCAGACAATCTGAGCACATGCTCACTGCTTGAGCTATTCTCCTCCATCTTTTAGCTATAGAATTTGTTGGAGACTTCATATCTCTCAACTCGGGTATTTGCTTCAAATATTAACTTCAACTCCTGGAACATCTCATATGGTCCATGACGTTTAAAACATCTTTGAAGTCCCGATTCTAAGTCGTTAAGCATGGTGCACTAAACTATCAAGTAGTCATCACATTGAGCTAGCCAAACGGTCATAACGTATGCATCTGCTCCTGCAATAGGTCTGTCACCTAGCGGTGCATCAAGGACATAATTCTTCTGTGCAGCAATGAGGATAAACCTCAGATCACGGATCCAATCCGCATCATTGCGACTAACATTTTTCAACCTAGTTTTCTCCAGGAACATATAAATAACATAGGGAAGCAACAACGCGAGCTATTGATCTACAACATAGATATGCTAATACTACCAGGACTAAGTTCATGATAAATTAAAGCTCAATTAATCATATTACTTAAGAACTCCCACTTAGAAAGACATCCCTCTAATCCTCTAAGTGATCACGTGATCCAAATCAACTAAACCATAACCGATCATCACGTGAAATGGAGTAGCTTTCAATGGTGAACATCAATATGTTGATCATATCTACTATATGATTCACGCTCGACCTTTCAGTCTCAGTGTTCCGAGGCCATATCTGCATATGCTAGGCTCGTCAAGTTTAACCTCAGTATTCTGCGTGTGCAAAACTGGCTTGCACCCGTTGTAGATGGACGTAGAGCTTATCACACCCGATCATCACATGGTGTCTGGGCACGACGAACTTTGGCAACGGTGCATACTCAGGGAGAACACTTTTATCTTGAAATTTAGTGAGAGATCATCTTATAAAGCTACCATCAATCAAAGCAAGATAAGATGCATAAAAGATAAACATCACATGCAATCAAAAAAAATATGTGACATGATATGGCCATCATCATCTTGTGCCTTTGATCTCCATCTCCAAAGCATCGTCATGATTTCCATCGTCACCGGCATGACATCATGGTCTCCATCGTCTTGATCTATATCAATGTGTCGTCATATGGTCGTCTCGCCAACTATTGCTCTTGCAACTATTGCTATCGCATAGCGATAAAGTAAAGCAATTATTTGGCACTTGCATCTTATGCAATAAAGAGATAACCATAAGGCTTTTTGCCAGTTGCCGATAACTTCAACAAAACATGATCATCTCATACAACAACTTATATCTCATCTTGTCTTGACCATATCACATCACAACATGCCCTGCAAAAACAAGTTAGACGTCCTCTACTTTGTTGTTGCAAGTTTTACGTGGCTGCTACGGGCTTAGCAAGAACCGTTCTTACCTACGCATCAAAAACCACAACGATAGTTTGTCAAGTTGGTGCTGTTTTAACCTTCGCAAGGACCGGGCGTAGCCACGCTCGGTTCAACTAAAGTTGGAGAAACTGACACCCGCCAGCTACCTGTGTGCAAAGCACGTCGGTAGAACCAGTCTCGCGTAAGCGTACGCGTAATGTCAGTCCGGGCCGCTTCATCCAACAATACCGCCGAACCAAAGTATGACATGCTGGTAAGCAGTATGACTTATATCGCCCACAACTCACTTGTGTTCTACTCGTGCATATGACATCTACGCATAAAACCTGGCTCGGATGCCACTGTTTGGGAACGTAGTAATTTCAAAAAAATTCCTACGCACACACAGGATCATGGTGATGCATAACAACGAGAGGGGAGAGTGTTGTCCACGTACCCTCGTAGACCGAAAGCGGAAGCGTTAGCACAACGCGGTTGATGTAGTCGTACGTCTTCACGATCCGACCGATCAAGTACCGAACACACGGCACCTCCGAGCTCAGCACACGTTCAGCTCGATGACGTCCCTCGAACTCCGATCCAGCCGAGTGTGGAGGGAGAGTTTCGTCAGCACGACAGCGTGGTGACGATGTTGATGTTCTACCGATGCAGGGCTTCGCCTAAGCACCGCTACAGTATTATCGAGGTGGACTATCACTACTAGGAAAAAGCCTAGCAGCAGCGAGGGTTTTGGGCCTCTCAGTAGCGCGGGCACCGGCGCTACTAATAAGGCGCTACAGCTAACGTATAGCAGTAGCGCCGGTTGTCCCACGCTACTGCTATACATGAATAGTTGTAGCGCTCTTTGGGAAAGGGCACTACTGATATTATCTGCAGCGCTGTTTGCTGGGACGCGCTACTGACAATGCGGCGCTACTGCTAAATTTCCCCCTCGCTACTACTAGTTTATTTATTAGTTTTTTTCCTGCATATTTGTTTTGTATTTGTTTTGTATTTGAATAGGCTTTATACAATAATTTTTAGCATATCATACACATACAAATGTAATCATAGCATATACATACAATTAGTCTCATCAAATCATGTCATCATTATAATCATCATCCAACACAAAGTGGTCTCTCGTCATCATCTTGAAAATAGCGATACAAGTCTCGAATGATATGCAAATACATCATCATCCATCTAAACAATGATATACGCGAGAAGAGCTATCACTTTGAGAACATGAGTTCGTATCCCTCTTTCGCATTAGTGTGAACCTCTAAACTAACTACTGGCTGTCGCTCGGAAACCGGAAGGGCCTGACACTCCGACCACTTGTCGTATATATATATATATATATACTCCTGGCATAGCACTTCTTCGCCATCTATGATCTATGCATCTGCATCATCACATGAGTCGATGATATGCAACATATATAGTTGAGCAACAGAAAGAGACAGACTTGGCAAAAATAAAAACAACATATCATAAGCATAAATAACAAAGTTCATCGTACCCCAAAATGCCCTAACTAGAGTGATTTTCGCTAGTCGAGGAGGAGGACGGTTTAATCTCAGAGTAGGGTTCCTTCTTATCGATGATCCTTGCTTTCACTCGATTTTTCCAGGCGGCCAACGCGTCGCTAAACTTGGTCATGGCGTGTTTGTTTATCTTCTTCATTGCCGGGTCCTCATATGGATCTTTATAATCCTTCTCATTCCGGCCCAGGAACAAGAATATCTGGTGAAACTTCTTTAGGAGGGAGCTCCTCATATTTTCTATCTTCTGTAGTTTCTCATCGTTGATGGTGGCGGTTGTCCGTACGATGCAGCCTATTTGATTGCCGTAGCATCGACGTGCTTCCTCGGGCGCTGTTGGCTCAAAATTGCTGTCGTCCACCTCCGTGACCACCACTCTAGTAGTCTTGAGTTTGTTAGGAACCCGTTGCCTCTTTTCTTTCGGTTCTACACCGGCTCCGCTCCCCGAGGCAGCGCCGGTCTCAGTCTCGGCGCCGGTCTCGATGCCGGTCTGAGTCTGAGCGCCGGTCTCAGTCTCAGCACCGGTCTGCATGTTGGTCTCAGTCCCCGATGCCACCGGTGGGCCCAACAATAACATCGGTTGATCGTCGGTAAGGCTAAAAAATTCGTCTGCCGCCCGGTAGGCGTCGTAGCAATCACCAGAACCCTGCCCTTCATCGTTGCTAGCCATGTTTCCTATGATTAAATCTAGTTAATTAATTCTAGACCTAATAAAATGAATAATGACATAAAAAAGGCCTATTGTTTTGCAAGAATGTTGACTCCTTCCTGGTGCGGCAAATCCCGGGCACTCGATATGTCCTAGTTTGTAGCACAAGTCATGCCGAAATTCACGGAAAATTTCGGCATGACCTTTGCTAAAAAGTGGACAAATCGAGAACCTGAAATTTGCCGGAACAGAAATGAATCAACATTCTGGCAAAACATAGGCCACTCAGCATCATTCCAGCACAAGTCATATATAGTTTGACCAAGTTTTTGAAAAGAAAAAACAATTCTGTTTTTTGTTTATAGCTAAATGCCATAGCTACTGTTTTTTATTTATAGCTAAATACTTATGTTTTTTGTCTAAAGCTAAAAGTATTTAGCTAAAAATATTCAGGTCCATAGTCCAAATAATGCTACTATTATTTATATACCCTCTATTAGTTTAAAGCTAAATGGAATGACTGTTTAGGCATTTTCATAAAAATTGCCCTAGCTAATTTCCTAAAAAAATTGCTAATCATTTTTCCTAAATGCTACAAAATGCGTACTGCCCTAAAAAATCTAGGGTTCATATGAACACCTAGGGTTCATATGAACATCAACACAGTATCAACATATATATGAAATTGCCCTAGCAGAGAGAGAGAGAGAGGAGGGTAGGGGACAGTAGAGGCAGAGCCTTACGGTCGGCGGCAAGGGCAGGCTCTGGCTCGGGCGGCGGCGGTGAGGTCGAGGGCGGTGGCGGTGAGCTCGAGGGAGGCGACGGTGAGGTCGAGGGCGGTG
>NC_041380.1:605607760-605608560 GCF_002162155.2 Triticum dicoccoides | reverse complement strand
GGGCGGTGGCGGTGAGCTCGAGGGAGGCGACGGTGAGGTCGACGATGGCCTCGGGCAGCGGCTGTGAGGTCGAGGGCGGCCTCGGGCGGCGGCGGTGTGGTCGAAGGTGGTGGGCGGCGGCGGTGTGGTCGAAGGCGGCCTCGGGCTGTGGCGATGTGATCGAAGGCGGTAGGGCGACGGTGGCAATGGAGCAGTTGGGGGACAGGGGGGTCGGGAGTAGAGAGAGGGGGAAAGGACTTAGCGAAATTTTGAGCCCGGGATTTGAGTCAAACTAGCAGTAGCGCATTTTTCCGAAACGCGCTATAGCTAAGATAGCTATAGCGCGTTTCGGAAAAACGCGCTACTGCTATTCCATTCTGTTTTTACTTGTTTTTCACTTTATTTTATTTCCGTTAGCAGCAGCGCCTTACACGTAAGCGCGCTACAGCTAAGGAGATTAGCAGTAGCGCTGGCCGGTATACGCGCTACTGCTATGTTGGGCTAGCCATGTGCGCCCAGTTCAAACATAGCAGCAGCGCTTTTCGCTAGTACGCGCTACTACTAAAGTCATAGCAGTAGCGCGGTTTATCGAAGCGCGTTGCTACTAAGTAGCAGTAGCGCTTGATTTTGTACGGCGCTACTGGTAAGATTATGTGTATAGGCTTTTCCCTAGTAGTGTATGGTGGAGGGGGGCACCGCACACGGCTAAAAGATCAACTTGATCAATTGTTGTGTCTATGGGGGGCCCCTGCCCCCGTATATAAAGAAGCAAGGGGGGGGGGGAGAGGTGCGGCCAGCCTTGGGGCGCGCCAGGAGGAGTC
>NC_041380.1:605606197-605607749 GCF_002162155.2 Triticum dicoccoides | reverse complement strand
CAGTAGCGCGGTTTATCGAAGCGCGTTGCTACTAAGTAGCAGTAGCGCTTGATTTTGTACGGCGCTACTGGTAAGATTATGTGTATAGGCTTTTCCCTAGTAGTGTATGGTGGAGGGGGGCACCGCACACGGCTAAAAGATCAACTTGATCAATTGTTGTGTCTATGGGGTGCCCCTGCCCCCGTATATAAAGAAGCAAGGGGGGGGGGGAGAGGTGCGGCCAGCCTTGGGGCGCGCCAGGAGGAGTCCTACTCCCACCGGGAGTAGGATTCCCCCCGCCCTTTCCTAGTTGGATTAGGACTTGGGGAGGGGGAAGGAGTGGAGGAGAAGGAAGGAAGGGGGGGCGCCGCCCCCCTCTCCTTGTCCTATTCAGACTAGGGGGGAGGAGCGCGCGGCCAGCCCTTGCCTCCTCTCCTCTCTTCCACCTAGGCCTATTAAGGCCCATTAAGTTACCGGGGGTTCCGGTAACCTCCCGGTACTCCGGTAAAATCCCGATTTCACCCGGAACACTTCCAATATCCAAACATAGGCTTCCAATATATCAATCTTCATGTCTCGACCATTTCAAGACTCCTCGTCATGTCCGTGATCACATTCGGGACTCTGAACAACCTTCGGTACATCAAAACATATAAACTCATAATATAACTGTCATCATAACGTTAAGCGTGCGGACCCTACGGGTTCGAGAACTATGTAGACATGACCGAGACACATCTCCGGTCAATAACCAATAGCGGAACCCGGATGCTCATATTGGCTCCTACATATTCTACAAAGATCTTTATCGGTCAGACTGCATAACAACATACGTTGTTCCCTTTGTCATCGGTATGTTACTTGCCCGAGATTCAATCATTGGTATCTCAATACCTAGTTCAATCTCGTTATCGGCAAGTCTCTTTACTCGTTCTGTAATACATCATCCCGCAACTAACTCATTGGTTGCAATGCTTGCAAGGCTTAAGTGATGTGTATTACCGAGAGGGCCCAGAGATACCTCTCCGACAATCGGAGTGACAAATCCTAATCTCAAAATACGCCAACCCAACAAGTACCTTCGGAGACACCTGTAGAGCACCTTTATAATCACTCAGTTACGTTGTGACGTTTGGTAGCACACAAAGTGTTCCTCCGGTAAACGGGAGTTGCATAATCTCATAGTCATAGGAACATGTATAAGTCATGAAGAAAGCAATAGCAACATACTAAACGATCGTGTGCTAAGCTAACGGAATGGGTCATGTCAATCACATCATTCTCCTAATGATGTGATCCCGTTAATCAAATAACAACTCATGTCTATGCATGGTTAGGAAACTTAACCATCTTTGATTAACGAGCTAGTCAAGTAGAGGCATACTAGTGACACTATGTTTGTCTATGTATTCACACATGTATTATGTTTCCGGTTAATACAATTCTAGCATGAATGATAAACATTTATCATGATATAAGGAAATAAATAATAACTTTATTATTGTCTCTAGGGCATATTTCCTTCAGGCGGCGGTGAGCGCTGGGCGTTGGAGTAGTTGCCCCCGGTCCAGAT
>NC_041380.1:605605390-605606018 GCF_002162155.2 Triticum dicoccoides | reverse complement strand
GGGGGGAGTGGGGCGACGAGATTGGGGTCGATCCCGATCCAGATCGTGAGGGGGAGAGTGGGGAACGTGGGAGTAGCGCTAGGGTTCGGGTTGGGGGAAGGGGTTAAGCAAGGGGCTCGGGGTGGGCCGTTTCGGTTGGGCCTGTGGCCTGCTGGGCCGAAGCCCAGGGGGCAGGGGGTTTCTATTTCCCTTTTTTTGTTAGTTTTGTTTTTTTCTTTTTCTTTTATTATTTTCCTATTTTTGTTTTAATTCAATTTAAAATATTTATGCATTTGTAAAAATGTGGTACCTTCACCTTAAATAACTAGGCATTATTTGGCACACTCCGAACATTTTAGTTTTGATGTTTGAAACTTTTATAGTTGACATAAATTTGAATTTGAATTTTGAAACGGTTTCGAATCATCGCGAGGTTAACAACAGTAACCGTGGTGACGTGGCATCATTAGCATGGGATTACTGGAGCTTAATTACCGAGCATCACACATTCTCTCGTCGTCGGAGGAACTTCTGTGTGTGCGTGTGTGTGGTGAACTTGTCGGATTTTGTGCTCTGGTGGTTTGCTTTATATATAAAGTGGGGCGAAAGCCTTTTTGCTAAAATCAAGGCCGAGATATTTGAGAGGCAA
>NC_041380.1:605584519-605605120 GCF_002162155.2 Triticum dicoccoides | reverse complement strand
GTTGCATTAAGGCAACCTCATAGCTAAGTAAGGCTATAGCTCAATGCAACACAACAAATATCATATCTAGATCTCCCCACCTAGATATTATTTGTGGATATGGTCTTTTCTTATTGATGCATGTGTTGCTACTTGTCGAGAGATGTTCATTATGGTGTATTTTGGCTGAATGATTTGCTTCTTGTTTCTATTATCATTAATGGTTGGCCATGCTATGGTAGGTTAATTAGCACCTTCTCTGAGGACGCGGTTGTTCTGCTCGCGAGCACAGATGAGCCCTTTATCCCCACGGTTCGACAGTGCTTGGGGATGCGTAGCGTGGAATAAGTGAGCCAGCTGATCGATCTTTTTTAATTCAGGATAGCAAGGGATACGGTATGGAGGTTTGCCGTACGCCGCGCCGGTGACGGAGGCCGCAGCTGGCGCCGTGACGGCAGATTCCCGGAGCCGTGGCCCGGGACGCTGTTGTACTCCTGATCCGTAGCTCAGGAACTGAGCACTCCGGTAAGCCGAGCTGTGGACCGTAGTAAATGAGGAAGCAGGCCAGGGCGGTGCTGTCTCCCACCTCTCTCCACGTTTTGTTGGATCGCCATTGACGCCCCGCGGAGGTCGGCGGTGCAGGGAAAACAGGGCGGCGACTGTCGGGCTGGAGTTCCTGATGCAAACTATTAGGAGGTAACACAAATCCCCCGCTCTCCCAACCCCATCTTCCCTTCCCTCTTTCTTCTTGTGGTTTCTGCATTGGATCTGTCTCTGAACCAAATTCAAAGAATTTGTTTGGTCGCAGCGCCGCGGTGATGGAAGAGGTCAACGACAACGAGCTACCAATGGAGCCGCTGCACTACCCCGCGGTGGCGGCAGGAGCCGAGGAGCTACGGCCAATGGGCACAGGTCGCGTTGACGACGAGATCTGTGTAGCTCGTGGAGCAGTTGCATCCGAGCAGGATAAGGAACCACAAGCATCTGAGCAATCAATTGGGCAGATGATCCAAAAACTCCGGCTGGACTCGCAGGTAATATACTGGTTAATTGTGTATGCATTGCAGATTGTTTGTCCCGATTTTAGTTGTACTTTGAATCCCATCAGCTGACGTGCGCGTAGGCTGGTCAGTTATGCAGTAACCTCTAGACACATAATTTCAGAACATTGGAATGATTGTGTACAAATTTCTTTGCAACGATTGTGTGCTTTATTCGTGGCAAGTGATTTACGTAGTAGCATCAAGCCATCAACGCATGATTAAGAGAAAGCAGTTCAGTCGATTAGATAGCGAAATTGAGCTGAAATCTTGAAATCATGGGACACCGAGATGCATAGTGTACTGAAAATCGAGCTTGGTCAATATGGTGAAAATAGGGTGAAAAGTAATGCAAAGAAATTTAATTTACACATATTGGGGAATATGAAAGTCAAGAAATAATTGAATTTGTAAGACATTAGGTTAGACATAATTAAACATGAGGGTATGTGACTAGGGTAGTGGATAACTAACATGCACAATAATGGATAAAACCATAATTCAGTTGGTATGCTTGTGAGAAGCATTTGTACTTCGGTTGTGGCTGGTGAAAATGAGAAACTAGATTACATCTTAATGTATGCATAGGGATCTTGTTCATGACACTAGAATGGATATGGCGTAACATATTGATTTATTGAAATACAGAGTTAGAATTGGAGCTGCTGCTCCAGGAAGGGTGCCTTGCCCTGGCTGACCCAGCGCCCTTGAGAAGGCAATACGGGGGTTCGGTGACAAACCATGCAACATTGTAATCGTGCCAGAACTGGGTACAAGCTTCGACAAGCTCGGGGAGGCCTATGATTTTTATTTGCAGGGTAAAGCAGGGGTGGAAACACACTAGATCATGCAGATGTGTGTACCCTGCATTAATAAGACTGCTTCGATCGAAGGACAATGATTGGTACATAGCTGAGCATCGAGAACATCACAACCATTCACTGTCTCCAACATATGGGCAGACAATACACTGGCCTTCCCACAAGCACATTGATACATACAATGGAGATTTGGGGAGCAGCTGCGTCAGAACAATGTCAATCTAGCCAAAGTGCATAGCATAATAGGAAGCTTTTTGGTTCAATGGAAAAGGTGCCATTCACGAAAAGAGCTCTGAAATTTTTGTGTGAAAAAATCAGCAGAGAGCAAGCAGAGAATGATGTGAGGAAAACAATGGAGGTTTTTGCAGGTCTGGGTTCAACGGACCCACACTTCACTTACCGTGTGCAGGCAGACAAGGATGGTCGGATAACAACTCTGATGTGGGCAAATGGGAGCATTAGATTGCAGTACACCTTCTTTGGAGATGTTTTTACCTTCGATACAACATACAGAACAAATCTGTACAACATGCCGTTTGGTCTGTTTGTAGGAGTGAATAATCATTTCCAGAGCATCATCTTGGCTGGGATTTTGGTCCGTGATGAAAAAGTGGAGACTTTTGAGTGGGTTTCCACAGAATGCGTTAGGATGATGGCTGGAAGTGCACCAAAGACAATTCTAACAGGTCAGAACCCATATTTTAGAAAATGTCTGTGTGACAACTGTGTAAAAATGATGTTATTTTAGCTAATATCATATTTGGTGTTGTGCAGATCAAAACCGTGCGATGGAGGTTGCCATAAAAAATGTGATGCCTCAAACAGCACACCGATGGTGTAAGTGGCACGTGCTGAAAAAGGCGAAGGAATCACTCGGTTCATTGTACACCAAGAAGAGCGAGTTCACGGCACAGTTCCACAAGGTAGTAAATCACATGCTTACGATCGATGAATTCGAGGAAGCATGGAAGATACTGGTTGAGTAATATAATTTAAAGACGCATGACTACATGACTCGAACTGTATGAAATAAGACACGAGTGGGCGAAGCCATATTTCAAAGGTGTTTTCTGTGCTAAGATGACAAGCACCCAATGCAGTGAAAGTGCAAACCACATGCTGAAGAGCTATGTCCCACCTGGTTGTCTGATGCATATGTTTGTCAAAAAATACATGAGACTGCAGTTTGACAGGGAAGCTGAGGAGAACTACGAGGAGAAACGGACACGAATAGTAAGTCAACGTTTGGTAATTGCCACTAGTTTTGTAGTGCTGACCTCTACGTTTCAGGGTAGAACACTATACAAAGCAAACTTAGCTATTGACAGACATGCTGGTAAGATATAGACACGTGCTATGTTCGAGCAGTTTGGACATATAAGGTAAATGTTGAGTGCGGTGCATACCAAGTTGAGGAGCTTGAGAAAGGGAAACTGTATCTTGCGATTCATACAGAGGCTGCAAGGAGAGAAAAGTGGTGTAGGGTGTCATATAAGGTAAATGTTCTTGAAGGAGGTGAGGAATTCGATTGCGAGTGTGGGCAATTTGCACACATGGGACTCCTTTGTAGCCATGTTTTGAAGGTATTGTTAGTACACAAATCAAGCATGCGTTGCCAGATACATATATATTCTGTGAAGTATGTGGTAAACTAACTAACCAAATTGAACTGTGCAGGTGATGGATTTCATTCGTATTACAGAGATACCGCCGAAACACATTGTGAAGCGATGGACGAGGGACGCGTGTGATGTGCTGCCAGCCCATCTTACTCAATACCAGAGAGATCATGCACACAAAAATACAAGCACCAACAGCAGCTGCTGTGAGTGGGGGTGCAGGCATCGAGGCAGTGAATGATGATGCTACTTCTGGAAATGAGACTGGGAACAGACACACTGGTTTATTGGCGCCGAAGAAATGGAAAGAAATGGGGCGCCCAACAACCAGCCGGGAGAAGGCACCGTACGAGGGACTCAGCAAGCGGACAATGTTCTGCAGCATATGTCGGCAGCAGGGGCACAAGAGGACTACATGCCTGGACCGGGGAGATGCCCCGAAGCCTGTTTGTAAACCAGCAAGGTGCAAGAATTGTGGGATTGAAGGTCACAGACGGAACAACTGCCAGAAATTGGGTGATTTACGGATGATTGGCTTGTGAGGAGGTGCAGCAGACTATGTACTTAAGACAATAATTCTGTAGAGCTTAATGTGTGCAACTGTAGTTCCATGCTATAGAATTATAGGTACCACCATTTCTGAGCACTATGGTGGTGTGTATGCTTCTGAATTTTTGGGCAATAAGTTGGAGTTCATAATTGGAAAATATAATAAAAATGTACTGAGGTGAAGCATACTGAATTTTGAAGAACTACGGTAGTGTCTACATTCCTGAATTTTTGGGCAATAAGTTGGAGTTCATAATTGGAAAATATAATAAAAATGTACTGAGGTGAAGCATACTGAATTTTGAAGCACTACAGTAGTGTCTACATTTCTGAATTTTTGGGCAATTTGTTGATGTCCAGAATTTGAAAATTTTATAATTAAAGTTCTGCTTTTCTGAATTTGTATGCAATATGGTGATGCATACTGAATTTCTTAGCACGATGGTGGTGCCTATAATTCTATAGCATGGTGCACAGGCAGAGTCCTCTCTCAGAGTCTGACCATTTTATTTGAAATGGGAGTCTGACCATTAGAAACACACTGTTCTTGCTGGATTGCAAAATCAGATCCATCTCAGAAGCTGGATGGAGTATCCGCAGAGGTTAGTCTCTTATGGATCTAATCTCGGTTTAACAAGCGTTGGAAGGAACTTCTTGCTTAAATCTATAGAATAGGTGCAGGTATCTGATGCATCTGAAAAGTTCACTCAACCAGCCTGACGGAGGAGAACTAGCTGCTAGTTCATCAAGGAGTGTCTGCAGTGGTTGGGCAGGTAAGACTGCGGGAGACGTAGGTTGCTAAGAATCCATAACCTGGTTTTACTACCAAATTGGTTGTGCTGATGACTTGCCTTCAGCGGACGGCGCGTGCAAACGAGGAACTGCAAGCGGAGAAGATAGGGGATGGATGTATATCGCGAGGAAGAAGATGGGTAGACTGGTGGTGGGTGCTGGTCCGCAATAAATGGTTATCAGACGGCGTCGGCTCAGGATCCGCGCTATACCGGCCTAGTTCGCTAGTGCATGTCTGAGCCAAAGCCCACTTAGCTGACGGCGTATCAAGCCCGTTACGAGAGGCATGGGCCCTCATAACTGTTCACCTGGTGATATACGGGAATAATGCCTGGGCTTATACCGGATGGATTGGGGATCACGAGGATTGTAGGCGGGTAGGATACCAAGAGCGCCTGTGCTCGGGCACAGAAGATCACTTTCGCTTCTCTGATCTATATGCTCATATTACTCCCTCCTTCCCAAATTAGGATGCTTATCCAGAGATGTTCATATTAGTTTTGCTTCTTGTATTATTGGAGGTCTTATTGGTTGAATGTTTCATATTGTCGTAATACTTCCACAAAAGTCCATTAGTGGTGTATACAGTAGTCATGCAAGTTTGCATCTCTTGTCATAAATGGTTGGCCAAATTAGGAGTATTCTAGCTGTAATGCTCTTATTTGGAATAACTTGAATATTCTTGAAAATTCTTGTCTCCAAGACCTAATCATTATCCTCCTCTGTGATTTACTGCTGGAGAAGAGCTGGAGGAGCACACAATATTGTTGATACTGCTGATTCTCCAAACATTCCACGAGTGTGTTGTCCTATGTATGTTGCTCAGGTTCTCTTCTTTTGTGTTTACTACACTTCAAATATCTTAGATAGCAGATATTGAGATTAAGATGACATGATGATGATTGATTCTAGTTGAGCATCTCCTTGTTGGTTCTTAGCTTATTGTGGCATGATATTTATGTGGTAGTTTTCCAAGTATTTCCTGATGGCCTATGAGAAGCGTTTCCCAGTCATCCATTTGGACTGGTTCATTAAGCATGTTTCTCTCATCCAGGAACACCATTATGTATGGCTCCAGTACTTATGAGCAGATTTATGGTCCCCTGGGGTCATCTTGAATGTAAAGCTCTGTTCGGTTCACAGGAAATTTAAAGGAAACTTTGAAGGTAGGAATTCCACAGGGTTTTTCATCTTTGATGTGTTCGGATCAAAGGAATTGTGAATAGTGAAACATAGAAAAGTCTCCCTGTTCCTACAGATTCCAGAGGATCTGAAGCCCGATGTGATGGGCCATGCAACGGATTTATAAAGCAAATGTATGGATGGGCCGAGATAGAGAGAGAACAATGTGTAACCAAATAAAAAATTATAAGAAGTACTACTTGGTACTCCTGCAAACTTTTCTTTCCCTTGGCGGATTGCTACTCCTCCGAACGCCTCACTTAAAACTTTCTTTTGTTTTCTGGCTCCTCTGTTTCACGCCTGTAGTCATCCTCCATTCCTGCGGAGCTTTTTAATACTTTGTTTTGGATACCTTCGGTCCGAACGGGCCCTAAATTCTTTTTTCCCCTATTGTGCATTGTTATTTTAACAAATAGTCTCTTGTGTGCTCTGTGTACTACTGTCATGCTCCTTTTTGTCTGACTGTATTCCATTCCATGATGTCATTCCAACAATGCGTGAGTTAGAACATGTTTGGAATACGGTTATACTGCAAATGTGGTTAGGGATCAGTGAAACAAACAAAATGTAACTGTCAGTCTAGACATCATCTAGTGCAAGCATAGTGTGAAGAAGTAAGTCTGAGGGACAAATTCCAAACACCGCCGGCTATGCAATTCCATCCTCATTTCTTATATACTTTGAGCTCTTTTACGGTGATTGGCGTAGTACTCGGAGTACTATCCAGTACCGACCCCTCTGATTTTTATTAGCCGTCTGATTTGTTGGGGATTAAAAATTACTCCCTCCATCCCAAAATTTTTGTCTTAAATTTGTCTAAATACGGATGTATTAAGTCACGTTTTAGTATTAGATGCATCCGTATCTAGGCAAATGTAAGACAAGAATTTTGGGACGGAGGGAATATGAAATTTAATTTGTTTAATCCGAGAAGGGCATAATGGTCCAGGATGAAATATTTCTTTTTGAACCAATCACCTCAACGACCAGAACCACGTCTAATCGATCTAGATCGAGGTCAAGTCATCGTCCTCGTCCCCTTCACTGTCCCCGACGCGCCCAATGAGAGGAATCAATTCACCGTCCTCGTCCACGTCCTCCTCCCCTTCACTGTCCTCGAGTGCTCGACAACAAGAAGGAGAACAAGGCACCACATTGCGCCGGCTGAATCGGCGGCGACGGGGGTGGTGCTATAATATGGAGGAACTCTACGCCAGCCTATCCCATCTCTTCCTGACTGCCATCTTAAAGAATGAATCAGGATTCTTAGCCTCCACTTCCTACTTAGTTTAGTTTACCATCATTGATTTAGGTTCCTGTATTGCATGCAATATAATTTAGGTTTTTTCTTAAAGTACTTGGTTGATGAACTTGGCCATCTGAAGGGACTGACTGTTCTGGTCTGATAGTCAATCCCGACTTGACTACGAGGCTTTTGGAGACTTTATTATTTTTATAGCACATACAGAACCAATAAGTACAATCCGCCATTTGTGCCATTTGTTGGGTTGAATCACCACCGCAACACTATTATTTTTGGATGTGGTATCATTTCTCATGAAACAAGCCAGACATACGAGTGGATGTTGCGGACCTTTTCTGATGCCATGGGACAGAAGCATTTGATGTCTGTGATCACGGACGGGGACCAGGCAATGCAGACATCAATCAGGGTGGTATGGCCTGACTCAAACCACATGTTGTATATATGGCACATTCAGTAGAACATTGTACGTCATCTGCATTATGACGAGGTAAAGGAGGAATTCAGATCTTTCATATATGATTCATCTTCCATTTAAGAGCATGAGAGAAAATGGATACAATTATTACAATGGAATAAAGTAATCGGTGAGGAGTCTTGGCTGCATCAGATGTATCAGATGATAAAGTTGTGGTGTGCTCCATATCTTGAGGAGCATTCTTTTCTAGGATTGATCAGTAATCAACGGAATGAGAGCTTGAACTCTGTGCTACATACACATCTTGAGGGTAAGATGACGTTGTTTCAAATGCTAGAGCACTATGCGTTGCCTTGCGACGCGACTCTTGAAAGAGGCTCCCCGAGACAATGAGGCCTGCAAAACAAGGCCTTGTAGTCCGTTCCATTTATAGAGGAAAATGCTTCAACACATTGCAAAAGTTTTCACTCCTATTGTGTTTAACTTGGTCTTATGGAGCATAAATGTTGTCAGCAAATGTGTGATTGAGAGGTTCTAGATGCATCAGAAGTTACCACCTATGTTGTGTCTAAGAAGAAAAGAATGGATGAAAAGTTCGAAGTGCCCAATGAGGAGCAGGAAGGTATTTTGCACATGATCAGTTGTTCTTGCCGTAAGGTGGAATGCGCAGGCACACCATGTTCCCACATATTTTACATATTGTGAATTTTACAAGAAGAAAGACTGCCTAGGTGTTGTGTTTCCACTAGGTGGACAATGAGTGTAAAATCTGCATACGTGCTGACCAAAAAGAGCGAGATGTATGACTATTCGGCAAGCCTGTAGAGGTACCGTCAGTTGTGAAATTTAGTCACCCATCATGTTTCAAGGCATGCGACTCTGATGAGGCATATCAGCGTCTAAAGATGTATTTAGATTCACAAGATGATAGGAAGGAATCAACTATTGAACAAGCTGACAACAAGGAATCAAGTAATGCTCAGAGTAACAACATTAGGTTTGGCCCATTGATGCCGCAATCGGCGAACCTTGACGGTGAAGGTTTTCATACGGTTCTGGATCATGTGCATGTGCCAGGCCGAGGTGCACCAAAGAAAAGGCTTCAGACGAAGATGAAGAAGACAAGATCATACGGTTAATGTGGCTATTGGAAGGGGCCAATTCACAATGGACGTACATGCATCCAATTGTTAGAGGTAGAAAAATATGACCAAGTTTAATTTTTTGCATGTGTTTTACTCATTTATATAGTGCATAGCATTAATTATATTATTCTGTGTGGGATCTCAAAGCAGAACTCTGATAGCTACAACTTTGTGCACACGGTCGGGGTGTACGGAATCGACCATGAACCTGATAGTGTCGTGTGAAGGAAATATGCCCTAGAGGCAATAATAAAGTTATTATTTATTTCCTTATATCATGATAAATGTTTATTATTCATGCTAGAATTGTATTAACCGGAAACATAATACATGTGTGAATATATAGACAAACAGTATGTCACTAGTATGCCTCTACTTGACTAGCTCGTTGAATCAAAGATAGTCAAGTTTCCTAGCCATAGACATGAGTTGTCATTTGATTAACGGGATCACATCATTAGAGAATGATGTGATTGACTTGACCCATTCCGTTAGCATAGCACTTGATCATTTAGTTTGTTGCTATTGCTTTCTTCATGACTTATACATGTTCCTATGACTGTGAGATTATGCAACTCCCGTTTACCGGAGGAACACTTTGTGTGCTACCCAAGGCCACAACGTAACTGGGTGATTATAAAGGTGCTCTACAGGTGTCTCCGAAGGTACTTGTTGGGTTGGCGTATTTCGAGATTAGGATTTGTTACTCCGATTGTCGGAGAGGTATCTCTGGGCCCTCTCGGTAATGCACATCACTTAAGCCTTGCAAGCATTGCAACTAATGAGTTAGTTGCGAGATGATGTGTTATAGAAAGAGTAAAGAGACTTGCCGGTAACGAGACAGAACTAGGTATTGAGATACCGATGATCGAACCTCGGGCAAGTAATATACCGATGATAAAGGGAACAACATATGTTGTTATGCGGTCTGACCGATAAAGATCTTCATAGAATATGTGGGAGCCAATATGAGCATCCAGGTTCCACTATTGGTTATTGACCGGAGACGTGTCTCGGTCATGTCTACATAGTTCTCGAACCCGTAGGGTCCGCACGCTGAAAGTTTCGATGACAGTTATATTATGAGTTTATGAGTTTTGATGTACCGAAGGAGTTTGGAGTCCCGGATGAGATCGGGGACATGACAAGGAGTCTCGAAATGGTCGAGACGTAAAGATCGATATATTGGACAACTATATTCGGACATCGGAAAGGTTCCGAGTGATTCGGGTATTTTTCGGAGTACCAGAGAGTTACGGGAATACGTATTGGGCCTTATTGGGCCATACGGGAAAGAAAGGAAAAGGGCCTCAAGGGTGGCCGCATGCCTCCCCTTGGTCTGGTCCGAATTGGACTAGGGAAGGGGGGCGCCCCCTTCCTTCCTTCTCCTTTTCCCTTCATCTTTTCCTATTCCATATGGGAGGTGGAATCCTACTAGGACTAGGGAGTTCTAGTAGGACTCCACACTTGGCGCGCCCCCTCCTAGGGCCGGCCTCCTCCTCCCTTGCTCCTTTATATACGGGGCAGGGGGCACCCCAGAGACACAACAATTGATCTGTTTGATCTCTTAACCGTGTGCGGTGCCCCCCTCCACCATAGTCCACCTCGATAATACTGTAGCGGTGCTTAGGCGAAGCCCTGCGTCGGTAGAATATCGACATCGTCACCATGCCGTCGTGCTGATGAAACTCTCCCTCAACACTCAGCTGGATCGGAGTTCGAGGGACGTCATCGGGCTGAACGTGTGCTGAACTCGGAGGTGCCGTGCATTCGGTACTTGATCGATCGGATCGTGAAGACGTATGACTACATCAACCGCGTTGTGATAACGCTTCCGCTTTTGGTCTACGAGGGTACGTGGACAACACTCTCCCCTCTCGTTGCTATGCATCACCATGATCTTGCGTGTGCGTAGGAAAATTTTGAAATTACTACGTTCCCCAACAGTGGCATCCGAGCCTGGTTTTATGCGTTGATGTTATGCATGAGTAGAACACAAGTGAGTTGTGGGCGATATAAGTCATACTGCTTACCAACATGTCATACTTTGGTTCGGCGGTGTTGTTGGATGAAGCGGCCCAGACCGACATTACGCATATGCTTACGCGAGACTGGTTCTACCGACGTGCTTTGCACTGGTGGCTGGCGGGTGCCAGTTTCTCCAAACTTTAGTTGAACCGAGTATGGCTACGCACGGTCCTTGCGAAGGTTAAAACAGCACCAACTTGACAAACTATCGTTGTGGTTTTGATGCGTAGGTAGGAACGGTTCTTGCTAAGCCCGTAGCAGCCACGTAAAACTTGCAACAAAAAAGTACAGGACGTCTAACTTGTTTTTGCAGGGCATGTTGTGATGTGATATGGTCAAGACATGATGCTAAATTTTATTGTATGAGATGATCATGTTTTGTAACCGAGTTATCGGCAACTGGTAGGAGCCATATGGTTGTCGCTTTATTGTATGCAATGCAATCGCGCTGTAATGCTTTACTTTATCACTAAGCGGTAGCGATAGTCGTGGAAGCATAAGATTGGCGAGACGACAACGATGCTACGATGGAGATCAAGGTGTCGCGCCGGTGACGATGGTGATCATGACGGTACTTCGGAGATGGAGATTACAAGTACAAGATGATGATGGCCATATCATATCACTTATATTATTGCATGTGATGTTTATCTTTTATGCATCTTATCTTGCTTTGATTGACGGTAGCATTATAAGATGATCCCTCACTAAATTATCAAAGTATAAGTGTTCTCCCTGAGTATGCACCGTTGCAAAAGTTCTTCGTGCTGAGACACCACGTGATGATCGGGTGTGATAGGACCTACGTTCAAATACAACGGGTGCAAAACAGTTGCACACGCGGAATACTCAGGTTAAACTTGACGAGCCTAGCATATAATAGATAAGGCCTCGGAACACGGAGACCGAAAGGTCGAGCGTGAATCATATAGTAGATATGATCAACATAGTGATGTTCACCATTGATACTACTCCATCTCACGTGATGATCGGACATGGTTTAGTTGATATGGATCACGTGATCACTTAGAAGATTAGAGGGATGTCTGTCTAAGTGGGAGTTCTTAAGTAATATGATTAATTGAACTTTAATTTATCATGAACTTAGTCCTGGTAGTATTAGCATATCTATGTTGTAGATCAATAGCTCGCGTTTAGCTCCCCTGTTTTATTTTTGATATGTTCCTAGAGAAAATTAAGTTGAAAGATGTTAGTAGCAATGATGCGGATTGGATCCGTGATATGAGGATTATCCTCATTGCTGCATAGAAGAATTATGTCCTTAATGCACCGCTAGATGACAGGCCTATTGCAGGAGCATATGCAGACGTTATGAACGTTTGGCTAGCTCAATATGATGACTACTTGATAGTTTAGTGCACCATGCTTAAACGGCTTAGAATTGGGACTTCAAAGACGTTTTGAACGTCATGGACCATATGAGATGTTCCAGGAGTTGAAGTTAATATTTCAAGCAAATACCCGAGTTGAGAGATATGAAGTCTCCAACAAGTTATATAGCTAAAAGATGGAGGAGAATAGCTCAAGTAGTGAGCATGTGCTCAGATTGTCTGGGTACTACAATCGCTTGAATCAAGTGGGAGTCAATCTTCCAGATAAGATAGTGATTGACATAATTCTCTAGTCACCATCACCAAGTTAGTAGAACTTCGTGATGAACTATGATATGCAAGGGATAACGGAAATGATTCCCAAGCTCTTCGTAATGCTGAAATCAACAA
Source organism: Triticum dicoccoides (assembly GCF_002162155.2). NCBI lineage: Eukaryota > Viridiplantae > Streptophyta > Magnoliopsida > Poales > Poaceae > Triticum > Triticum dicoccoides. Next base: position 605,592,541 of record NC_041380.1, on the reverse strand, counting down.
AGGTAGAAATCAAGAAAAATATCAAGTGTTGATGGTAGACAAGACCACTAGTTTCAAGAAAAGGGCAAAGGGAAGAAGGGAACTTCAAGAAGAACAACAAGGAAGTTGCTGCTCAAGTGAAGAAGCCCAAGTCTGGTCCTAAGCCTGAGACTAAGTGCTTCTATTGCAAAGGGACTGGTCACTGGAAGTGGAACTGCCCCAAGTATTTGGCGGATAAGAAGGATGGCCAAGTGAACAAAGGTATATTTGATATACGGATTATTGATGTGTATTTTACTAGTGTGCGTAGCAACCCCCCGGTATTTGATACTGGTTCAGTTGCTAAGAGTAGTAACTCGAAACGGGAGTTGCAGAATGAACAGAGACTAGTTAAGGGTGAAGTGACGATGTGTGTTGGAAGTGGTTCCAAGATTGATATGATCATCATCGCACACTCCCTATACTTTCAGGATTAGTGTTGAACCTAAATAAGTGTTATTTGGTGTTTGCATTAAGCATGACTATGATTTGATCATGTTTATTGCAATATGGTTATTCATTTAAGTAAGAGAATAAATTGTTGTTCTGTTTACATATATGGTTACACACCCAATGAAAATGGTTCATTGGATCTCGATCGTAGTGGTACACATATTCATAATATTGAAACCAAAAGATGCAAAGTTAATAATGATAGTGCAACTTATTTGTGGCACTGCCGTTTAGGTCATATTGGTGTAAAGCGCATGAAGAAACTCCATGTTGATGGACTATTGGAATCACTTGATGCTTGCGAACCATGCCTCATGGGCAAGATGACTAAGACTCCGTTCTCCGGAACAATGCAGCAAGCAACATATTTGTTGGAAATCATGCATACTGATGTATGTGGTCCGATGAATATTGAAGCTCGCGGCAGGTATCATTATTTTCTGATCTTCACAGATGATTTGAGTAGATATGAGTATATCTACTTGATGAAACACAAGTCTGAAACATTTGAAAAGTTCAAAGAATTTCAGAGTGAAGTGGAGAATCATCGTAACAAAATAAAAGTTTCTACGATATGATCGCAGAAGTAAAATATTTGAGTTACGAGTTTGGCCTTTAGTTAAAACAATGGCGCACTAATGGCCTACTAATGGCCTACTAAAGGCCTACTAATGGCGCACCTAATTTGCCCACTAATGGCGCACATGGCGCACCGCTGGTGCGCCATTAGTATCACGCCACTAGTATTTCTTACTAATGGCGCACCACTGATGCGCCATTAGTATCTGGTATACTAATGGCGCACCTCGGATGCGCCATTAGTATATACAGCAGTGCGCCATTAGTATGCCTCCCAGGGGGCCATGTATACCCAGGTGCTTTGGCATACTAATGGCGCACAACAACAGGATGCGCCATTAGTAAGTTTGGCATACTAATGGCGCACTGTTTAGTGATGCACCATTAGTATCCTTTGGCATACTAATGGCGCACTATGATGTGATGCGCCATTAGTATGAATATTAGGTTTTTTTTTTAATTTTCTGTTTTTTGCACAGGTTACAAAATGTATAATTGGACAAAATATAGACAGCACACATCAACAACAGATTCATCATATAAAATAGAAGATTAGTCTCTGAATACAATTCATCATTTTAGTCTCCGAATACAATTCATCATATTAGTCTCCGAATTGAAAAGACCGAACAAAGATAGAACATTATATTACAAGTCCCGAGACCGCGAGTTTGTCTTGACATTACAAGTCGATATCGATCATCTAAACTACCATCACATAGAAGAGAGCTGCGGTCATCACGATGAGCATCATCACGATGAAACTCATCTTCATCCGGTTCCTCCAACGCTCCCTCCCCTCTCCCGCTAGATAGCGGGCGTATCTAGATTCGGCCTCGGCCCTAATGGTGTACCCTTTGTAACTGTTACCGCTGAATCGGTGAACCTGTCTCCGACACTCCTCCCAGTCGTTGTAGACTCCGGGAACCTTACCCTTGTACACGACATACCACGGCATCGCTATGCAGTAGTCAAACGAAACCTTAGTACCAATTGACAGACAATACATAAGCAATATATAAGTATGCAACAGAACGATCGGAAGAGAAAAGCAAAACATTAATAGCATCGATTACATCTAAGTTGAACGACTCTCGAAACCAAAGAGACATACTACAAGTTCATTAAAGTTTAATTACAACATGAGCCAATCGATGTTTCAGAACTAGACACAGCATCACTGTTTTCGACTCGACTCAAGGGACCGGAGCGTGGATGAAGCCGCCGTCTATCGTGGGAGTCATGAAACAACGGGCGTTGTCAGCCTGCATTTGTAGGATTGTGTCGATGTCACTGTTGGACGGTTGATTTCTGAGGTTGAACTGCCCCGAGGTACGAAGGACATCTTGATGGATGATTTCCGCAAACTCCGACTAGATGCGAAAGAATTCTTGTCTGATGTCCGCGTCCTGGATTGCCGACACGCTCGCGGCCCAATCTTTGAGTCTACTCGGTAGCAGAAGTTGATGATGGTCCCGTACGATCGCCCGCATGTGATGGATGGCGTAGTAGGCACCCTTCTGACCTCCAGTTGGCTGCTTGACGCAGCAGAACGTCGTATTGTGGGAGAACACGTGCTTGCCGTACTTACGAATAGGCCTGGTGAAGGTGCCTCCAGATTTGACGTAGCCGGGGAGAACATCATCAAGAACCTTCTTGACATTTGTGTAGTCTACGTTCGACTGACGGTCCGGGTCAAAATATGTGGCCATGGAATATTTGGGGCTTAGGAGGATGAGCGTGCAACGTGTGTCACTGCAGAAAACATGGAATGTTAAAAGAAAAACAATCGAAATCTAAGAATTCATATGTTACGGGGCGGTTGAGGGGAGGACTTACTCGGGAAAGTAAGGCAGGAGGAAGTTATCCTTATCTTGGTTTGCCAGAATGACGCCTTCGAGGTAAGAACTCGCGACTTGCCGATCCCCAGTGCTGCCCAAGATCTTGGCACGCATGTAGAAGGGGTCGACTATCACGATGTCCGGGGTCTTGTCGCGAATGATCCGCATCTCCATACTCACCGAAAATAGCCGAACGAAGGTGTAGTGCAGTGGATGAAGGTTCAACATAGCATGGATGTCATCAAACCACAGGATGATCGTACCCCCGATGGAGTTATCCACAAAGCCCTTGCCCTCTGGCACCTTGGCCGCGAAAACCGGGTATGCCACATCCTTCTCTCCGAGACGCCGCTTCTCCAAAGAAAGAAGACTGTCATGCAGACTCCGCATAGCACCGGTTGCAGCATCGAGCATATTTCTCGGTAGCATCGGCCTACCCGCCACATGCACCCTCCTCGAGATATCCTCAGGTGAAGGTGGCCCGTCCTGAGCACGGATCGTACTCGGTGCCGGCTGGCCCGCACCCTTGTTAGTCTTTCTTTTGCGTGCCTTCTTCTTCTCCTGTAATGGGACCGAGTTCTGCTCACAGACCGCCTTCTTGAGTGTGTTGGGGCTGATAATATTTCGCACCTCGCCTATCTGAGGCTCGGTGAAGTTGGCAGCTGGAGGCGTCTCCTGAGAGCTGAACGACAGACGACGCCTGTTGCAACTTGGCTTCTCCGCGGTACCAGCTAGATCGCGCACCTCTTTTGTTGGGTTGGGTTCTTGAGAAGAAGGCCCCATGAAGTCGCCACCGTACCCATGATCGGCAAAGTACTGATCGACGTTGGCAAATGTATCGTCGTCGTCGTCATTCTGATCCTGTGCCATATGCATGTTTGGATCCAGTGGCATAGGGATGTCCGGCACCGTTGCGGTGGTCTTGCCATGGGGCCGACTTGGCGCCGACACGACTGGCGGTGTTGTCTTTGGGGTGGTGTACCCCGCCCCCAAACAAATCTGGCTCTTCGGCCAAAGCAGGGGCCAGCTCAGGTAGGCGCTGAGGGTCATCACGTCATCATCGTCGGCCCCGACGGGTTGAATCAGAGGTAACAACTCGTCGCAGCCTGGCAGCACCCGAACCAGTTGAACCCTAAACAAGTTGGGTGGCATCTGGGTACCTTGGAACAAGGGGTTGCCCGGTTGAACGATTTTGCCCTTGGGGACATCGACCAACTCGTTGTTCACGAAGTGCGGGAGAGTGCACGGAACGTCGGCGGCGCCCTGCGAAAACATGTAGGGCGTCAGGGATGCCCAGTCAAAGGCAAGGAGATGAAGTCCTCGGCCGAGAGAGGCTTAATTAGTTACCGTGATGATGGCGTCGAGCTCGGCTAATGTCGAGGCACCGCCAACGGTGGGCGTGCAGTTGATGGAGGGGCCACTTGCTGCAGAGGTGCCGGTCGGCGTACACCCGGGTGCATTAAGCTCCCGTGCCGGCGTCGGAGACACCAATGCCGCCTCCGTCGGAGACACCAATGGCCCCGCCATCGCATTCTGTGAGTTGCTGGCCGTGAAGCTAGGAATCGGGGGCGGCCCCTGTTGGCCGCCCGCAATCCATGCACACTCCGAGTTGTTGTTGCACTTGCTCTTGGACAATCTCCGGAATCCGCGCCACCTGTGCCCTGAGTTCTTGAACCTCGCGCGCCTGGCTTTCTGAGCTGGTCTTTTTCTCCTTTCGCCCACCAGTGTTATAGTATGACGACCATTTTGTCGACAAGCCTTTGCCGTCCACACGACCAGCTGACGTCGGCTTACTGAGCTTATCCTTGTTCTTCATTACATTCAACGCCCTATTTAGAGTGGTGTCCCAAGGGTTGCTCTTAGCCGACCCCGCGCTACTGCTTTCAGTCGCCTGCGGAAGGAATGTGAACCATTTAGAACTTTGGCTTCATTAATTAGAATGCAACCATATGGAGCTAATTACGCGGGGGTGTATTCCTTACCAGAACAAGCTCAAGCTCCTTGGTCTTCGGATCCGTGGTAAGCTCCTTTGTTTTCGGGTCCTTCTTGTACATGGCCCTGACAAAGTTCCTGGTCTGCTTGTCACCGTATTTATCGAAGAGGGGCGGTAGGCCTTGCTCGGCACGATCCGCCTCCTCCTTGTCCCATATAGGCTCCGCCACTCTGTAACTGCCGGGACCGAGTGTGTGTTCCCCTAAGTTCAGCTCCCACATTTCTTTCCCCCACTTACTTGATTCGGAGCTTGCGGTGCTCGAGCAATTGATCTTGAAGTCGATGTAGTCATCTTCGGTGATCGAAGGATTTTTCTCCTTGATCTTCTCATAACTCTCACCTTTCTCGATCATTCTCTTAACATTGCTTTTCCAAGTAGACAGGGCTGTGCTCATCTTCGTGAGGGCAGCACTGTTCACTTTATTCCCTTTGAGGCTTGTGTTTTCAAATTCAGCGGGGAACTTGTATCGTTTGTGCAGCTTCGTGAAGAGGAGGTTGCGCAAATTCCCTCGGTCAGGATGCCTGAGGTTCTTGGTGTTGATCGAGATGGTGCTCTGGAGAATGCACCCGAGCTGAAGTGAGTACCCCTTGACTATTCGTTCGGGCGTCGTTGGATTCCCGTCGGAGTCCACTTCAGTAACTTCCTCCTTGAGGGTGCGGAGCACGGTCGGGCGCCGGTCCTTCCGTTGCCTCTTCGGTTGGCTGCCATCTGTGCGTGCACCGCCATCATCAGTGGTGGCATCCTCGGCGGCACCATCAGTGGTGGCATCAGTGGGGTCATCCTCGGTGGTACCATTAGTGGTCTCAGGATCGTTGGGGAAGGCGGCGGCCTCATACAAGTGAGGTTGTTCCTCCATCTCCTGGGACAGCTCCCAGAATGCCTTGACGCCCGAACCCCCGGCCTCATCGTTGTTGGCCATGTTTCTCTCTAAATAGGAACAAAGTTTGGTCAAAAAGTTGGTTATTGTCAAGGAACAAGATCTCTAAGTTGACCAAATAACCTAATTCTCGAGGAATGTCGCAAAAAGTTGGTTATTGTCAAGGAACAATTGAGAGATGTTTGTGATATTGCCTAGGTGTTTTGGGATAGAACCTGTTAGTGTGTTGTTGCTAAGGTCCAAGTCCACGTTCTCAGGGTAACCTAGTTCTTGAGGGGTGTGTCTAGAAAGTTGGTTGCTGCAAAGATACAAGGTTGTGAGTTTGGTCAAATTGCCTATGATGTTTGTGATATTGCCTTGGATCTTGAAGGCACTGTTGCATGATGCCTTCCTAACCCCCTTCTTCTTGTCTCCTCTCACTATCTCTCTCACACACATGGAAAGCAAGGGTGTCTGAGTGCGTGAAAAAAAAATACTAAACTAATCCAACCACTAAAGCAAATTAATTTTTATTTCGGTTGAGAATCGGGCACCTTCTAGGTCAAGAAAATTGGGCATGACCTTTGCTAATTTTCTTGACCTAGGAGTGCCCCATTTCTCAACCGAAACGGAAATTAATCAACGTTTCAGGAGAAAGGGGTTATTTTAGAAGATCACAAGTAGCAGCAGCATCACTTGACAAAATCACAACTAGCAGCAGCAACTCGCAGATAGCAACAACAGCATCACTTGACAAGTTTCAGACCACATAAATAGCAAAAGTGACATGAAAGTTCACTTGTAGTGTACTGATAGCACAAGTGACATGAAAATTCCTTTTACTGTCAAAAAACTACTAATAGCACAAGTGACATGAGAATTCAGGAGTAGGAGATCACAAAGGCCATGTCATGCTTGGCAATATTTGTTTACTGAAACTAAATGAACATTTTACTGTCAATAAAAATGTTTTACATATCCTGCAGACAAGTGCAACCACCGATAGAGGAGTTTCAGCTGTTTCTTTGAACATTTTACTGTCATCACTTACTGAACCTTTTACATATGCACAGGTTTTAGCTAATTTGAACATTTCACAAGGAATGCCATCACTTACTGAACCTTTTACATATCTTGCAGACAAGTGCAACCACCGGTAGAGGAGTTTCAGCTGAGATGGCTCACGTATGGAACAAGTGAAGCACTACTCCCTGATCACGGCGTTGTTGTGCTAAATTAAGACACATGTGCTCTGCCATTTCTCAGTACCAATGGTTGATCATAATGCTTTCTTTTGCTTTAAAACTGCGTGTGGAGGACCAATGGCGCCCTCTTGCTACACATTGTCCCCAGATGTATCATGGATTCAGGGGCTACAGCCTAACCTGTTAAAATGTTTTATTGCTGAAGTTATTATCTGGTCTTAGTATTACATCTTATAGTAAACAGGAGATGGCACCATCATCGTGATTTTGAGTGAAATGCACTTGCAACCTAACTGGAGATGGTACCATCCTTGTGATTTGAGTGAAATGCACTTGCAACCAAAAGGCCGAAAGGCAGGCCGGTTTGCTCTTCTATGAAAATGGCACACCTTTTCATGGCATATTGTACGAAAGACATAACTATGGGGGTTTTACATATCTGTTTCTTTGAACATTTTACTGTCAATAAAAATGATGTACTGCTGCTTTCAGTTAATTCAAATTAGCTAAAACCTTTTACTGTCAAATAGTGCTAATGTTTACTCTATGAAATAAACTACTCCTCCTCTCTTCTCTTCTTCAGTTAATTAGGAATAGTTTTAGAGGTAACTAACTGAAACTATTTATCATGTTGACAACAGTAGCATGTGGACCTATCATGGGGATTCCACTAAAAATGCCACTTGCAAATACAGAAACAGAACTGAATTGTTTTCTTTATTTTTATACCAACTATGGGAAGCACATAATACCAATGCTTACAGAAAAGAAATCTGTGTGCTCAACAAAACTTAGGCATTGATCCTATCACTCATCGTGCCAAAGAGAGAGGGGGGGTCTGACCTGCTGCTGTGCGTCCGAGGCATGGTGCGTGGGAGGTTTGCCGGTGATGGATGTCGCCTGCCTGCCGGTGACGGATGCCGCCTGCCTAGATGCAAATGGGGGTTGAGTGAGTCATAGCAGGCCAGGGGAAGGTACATGAATGGAGAGAGAGAGAGAGAGAGAGAGAGAGGCTTACTGACCTGCTGCTGTCCGGCGGCGGCTGGTCCAGATCCAGGAGCCTCTGTGGCCGTGGTG
>NC_041380.1:605583709-605584229 GCF_002162155.2 Triticum dicoccoides | reverse complement strand
GGGGCAGCGTCGAGGCGGCGTCGGGGCGGCGGGGCAGCGTCGAGGCGGCGGGGCAGTGGCGTCGGGAGAGGAGAGGGGAAGGGGATCGAGGGCGAGGGCGAGGGAGAGAGAGGGGATAGGGAGGGGCCGGGGAGGGAATATGGATGGGGCCGGGCACAATACTAATGGCGCACCACCCCTCGGTGCGCCATAAGTACATCCATACTAATGGCGCACCTCACCGTGGTGCGCCATTAGTATTTTTTTCTTATAGCAATGGCACAATACTAATGGCGCACCACCCCTCGGTGCGCCATAAGTACATCCATACTAATGGCGCACCTCACCGTGGTGCGCCATTAGTATTTTTTTTATAAGACAGAAATAATTTTTTAAACTAGTTTAAATCATAACAGTAATATTTTTTTTATAAGACAGTAACAGTAATATTTTTTTATAAGACAGTAATAATTTTTTAAAAAATATAATCAAACAGTAATGCCGGTGGAGCGGGGGAGGGTTCGCGGGGTGCGGGGGGTCG
>NC_041380.1:605507156-605583585 GCF_002162155.2 Triticum dicoccoides | reverse complement strand
GGCGGCGGTTGAGTAGGGGAGGGGTGAGGGGGGTCGGCGGCGGCGGTTGAGTAGGGGAATCGAGGGTGCGGGGGGTCGGCAGCGGCGGCCGGTGGACCGGGGGGTGCTCGGCGGCGAGGGGGACCGGATCTGGCGAGGTGGGATAGCGATCGAGATGGAGGGGGATCGAGATCGAGTGTCCATGAAATTTAAAAATATTCATGATAGTTCAAAAAGTGCCCATGAAATACAATCGAGAAATGAAGGCTACGATTTAAATACAATCGATCTTAGCTAGCTATCTGTTCACAATCTTCTTGCCCTTCTTTTTCGCAAATGGAGTTCTTCTGTGGAACGGACGTCCTTTAGGTAGGGTGGTCCTGCTTCTTCTTGTGGTGTATGCTGCTACTTCATCATCGTCGTCATGTTCGATCCTCGGGTCGCCGTACTTATCGAAGTCTTGCTCATTGGCTACTCCATCCATTCCGATGATCTTCCTTTTGCATCTCCTCACGACAACACGACTGGGCTTTGACGGGTCGGTAATGAAGAAGCATTGGTCCACTTGGGAAGCCAGTACCCATGGCTCATTTTTTGCGGTGAAGTTTGCGCCCGCGGTCTTGGATTTGGCTTCGGGTATAACCATGGTGGTGAAATACCAGTCTTCTTTTAGGACGCTCTTGGCCCATCTGACACGGAACATCGGGACCTTCTCTCCAGCGTAGCTCAGCTCCCAGATCTCCTCGATCCTTCCGTAGTATCTGTCCTTGTCGTTACCGGTGTAGGATTCCATCGTTACCCCGGAGTTCTGATAACCATCGCTCTTCATGTCCTTGGCCTCGGTGTAGAATGTGTAGCCGTTGATATCGTACGCCTCATAGGTCATCAGGTTGTGCTCGGCGCCCTGTGACAAGGCGAATATGAGTTGTTCTTCCGCGGAAGAATCCTCATGTAAAGGGTATGACAGAAGCTTCTGCTTGAACCAATGCGTGAAACATGAGTTGTGCTCTTTGAGTATATCTCCGTCCGTCCTCTGTTGGCCTCATTCATTGTACGTCTTCTTAATAAAGGTTTTGTGCTCTACCACCCAAGGATCGACCACGTCTATGTGTTGTAGCGCGACTAGGTTTGCTCTTTCAAAGTCGGCGAGTCGACCCTCGAAGTCGACATGCATTTCGCGACGACCCTCACAGTGACCCCATCCAGCGAGCCTGCCGAGGTGCTTGTTGACGGGCAGACCAACGGGGTTCTCGATGCCTAGATAATTCGTGCAGTAGGAGATGCACTCTTCGGTCAGAAAGCCCCTGGCTATGCTTCCCTCTGGACGTGACATGTTGCGAACGTATCCTTTGATGACACCATTCATCCTTTCGAATGGCATCATGCTGTGCAGGAACGTCGGCCCGAGTTGGATGATATCGTCCATGATATGGACCAGCAGATGCACCATAACGTCGAAGAATGCGGGCGGGAAGTACATCTCAAACTCGCATAGTATCACCACGATCTCTTCCTGTAGCCTTCTGAGTTGCCTCACGCCAACAGACTTCCGAGAGATGACGTCGAAAAAGTTGCATAGGCCAAATAGGGTTTCACGAACGTGCGCGTCCATGATCCCACGGATTGCAACTGGAAGTATCTGCGTCATCAGCACGTGACATTCGTGAGACTTCATCCCGCTGAACTTCTGCTTCGCTGGGTCTAGGTATCTGCTTATCTTCCCCGCGTAACCGTAAGGAAGTTTTACTCCAACGAGGCAGGTGAAAAACTGCTCAATCTCCTCCTGACTTAGAGTGAAGCATGCGGGAGGGTAGTCATTTCCGGTCGTCTTGGCCTTCTTGCCTTTGCGACGACTTTCCGTGTCCTGCTTCGCCTCATCATCATCATCATCATCATCATCATCATGATCATCATATATAGCGTGAAGCTCCTGCCTGATGCCCATTGATTTCAAGTCTGCCCTTGCTTTCGGCCCATCTTTGGTCCTCTCTGGCATGTTGAGAAGGGTACCAAGCTGACTCTCGCACACGTTCTTCGTGATATGCATGACATCAAGGCTGTGAGGCACACGGTGGATCTTCCAGTACGACAAGTCCCAAAAAACAGACCTCGTTTTCCATACCTCCAGCAGCGGCTCTGGCGCCTTTCGCTTCTTTCCCGGCTCTGGCGCCTTTTGCTTCTTTCCCGGCAATGGGCAGTCTTTCAAATTTTTCAACAGCTCGTCTATTTCCTCGCCGCTACTCGTACGCGGGCGTCCTCGGGGTTCGGTTTCACCATCGAACAGATCCTTGCGTTTTCTCCACGGGTCATCGTCGTGAAGCCACCTTCGATGTCCCATGAACACGGTTTTCGAAGACCCGGGATCTCTATCTAGCTGGCGATACGTTATGTCATCCATGCACCTGACGCATCCAGAAAATCTGTGGACCACCTGCCCCGCGACATATCCGTAACCGAGATAGTCGTGCACCATCATGAGCAGCGCGGCTCTCATAGGGAAATATTCTTTCTCTGCGGCGTCCCACGTATTGGCTGGCGTTTTCCACAGCGTGTCAAGCTCCTCTTTCAGCAGCCCCAGATACAGATTGATGTCGTTCCCTGGTTGTTTCGGTCCTTCAATTAGCATACTCATGTGAATGTACTTCCTCTTCATGCACAACCAGGGGGGAAGGTTGTACATCCACACAAACACAGGCCAGGTGCTATGTGTGCTTCTCTGGCTGCCAAACGGATTGACTCCATCGGTGCTCGCGCCCAGCACGATGTTCCTTGGATCGTTCCCAAATTCTGGGTATTCGAAGTTCAACGCTTGCCACTGGCTCGCATCCTTAGGGTGACTTAGCATCTTGTCTTTTTTATCTATCTCCGGATCATTTGCGTCATCTTCTCGCTTCTTCTCCTCCCTATCCGCGTGCCAATGCAGGAGCTTTGCTACCTTAGGGTCCGCGAAATACCGCTGCAGACGAGGAGTGATCAGAAAGTACCACACCACTTTTCGAGGAGCTTTCTTCCTCTTCTTGTATCGAGTGACGCCGCACACCGGACATATGGTAGACTCCGCGTGCTCGTCCCGATAAATGATGCAATTGTTCATGCACACATGGTATTTCATGTGCGGTAAATCCAGAGGACACACGATTTTCTTCGCCTCCTCCAAACTGGTCGGGCACTTGTTCCCCTCGGGAAGACGTTCGTGCCAGAATGACATGTTCTCGTCGAAGCATGCGTCGGTCATTTTGTGTTTTACCTTCATCTCCAGAGCCATGAGCGTTACTTTCAGGCGGGTACCCTCGGGCCTGCATCCTTCATACAATGGAGTAACCGCGTCTAACTCAATTTGATCCATCTTGGCTTTCTCTCGGGCGGCAGCTCTTGCGTTATCCGTCTGCTTGAGAAGCAGCTCTTGAATATGAGGGTCCTGCACCCAGCCCATCGATGGTCCAGCGTCGTCTGCTCCGCCGGCATCATCATCTTCATGATCATGCCCGTCGTCTGCTCCGGCATCTTCCTCATCATCATGTCCTGCATCTTCTACATGATGACTGTGTACAGCATCACCGTCGTGATCATCTCCTGGGGATTCTTCGTCTTCTCGCCCGCCCGAGCCGCGGTGGTTGTCTTGCTGCCCTTCCTCATTTCTTGCCCGGCCCCCATGGACGACTTCGTAGTCATCTTCATCACCTTGCCACCGATAGCCATCCATGAAACCACGCAAGAGCAGGTGGTCCCGCACCTGCCCGGATTCCGGGTCCGCAATAAGGCTCTTCAGCTTGCATCTTCGACATGGACATCTTATCTCCGTCTCGTTCTTTTGAAGCATCTCGGCCTTCGCGGACCTCAAAAACCTATTCACGATGCCTTCGGTCATCATGCGGACCATGGTCGCCTGCGGGGTAGAGCAAAACGATATTTTAGAACCAAGAAAAAATTTGGCATGACTTTCCCTAAAAATAGGACCAAAAAGAATGCTTAATGCCAAAATTCTCGCTGAAACGGAAATGAATCAACATTCCGGCAAAATATTGGCAACTATCGCATTTCAAATACCGGTACACCTCCAAACACAAACATATATGCAACACCACAAACATATGCAACACCACGAACATACATAGATCTAGCTAGGCCATAAAAAGTGCATGTGCACATTGTTGTAGGGAGAACAACATAAATATAGCTTCCCCCCTTACTTACCTATCAAAACAAGGTAATTTAACCACTTAAATTGAATGAATCTATGATGGAAATGAGGTGAAAAAGAGGAGGCACCCGAGACAAGGAGGAGGTGGAGAGAATGAAGTGGGGAGAAAGTGAGTGTGGGTAGGAGAGGCTCTCCAAAATATCTTGTTGCTGCCCACTTACTAAAGGCGCACCAAAGCCAAATGGCCATTAGTAATCCAGGTTACTAATGGCGCACCTTCTGGTGGTGCGCCATTAGTAGTTTTGCAAAAAAAAATTGCTAATGGCGCACTGTCCCACACTACGCCATTACTAGTTTGAACTAGTAATGGCGCACGGTTGAACAGTGCGCCATTAGTAGTTTTGCAAAAAAGGGAATAAAAAATATAATAAAAAAAACAACATTAGTGGCGCACTTTCCAACAGGTGCGCCATTACTAGTTACAACTAGTAATGGTGCACTGTGTCCGGATGCGCCATTAGTATGTTTGGACAGGCGCAGTAGTTCAAAAAAAAATATTTGATACTAATGGCGCACCTTGGGCCAGGTGCGCCATTAGTAGTTTAAACTCTAATGGCGTATCGTAAGGAGGTGCGCCATTAGTATATACTAATGGCGCACCGCTTGTCTGGTGCGCCATTACTGTCAATCCCATCTATAGCCCTTTTTCTAGTAGTGTCGACATCGTCACCACGCCGTCGTGCTGACGAAACTCTCCCTCAACACTCGGCTGGATCGGAGTTCGAGGGACGTCATCGGGCTGAACGTGTGCTGAACTCGGAGGTGCCGTGCATTCAGTACTTGATCGATCGGATCGTGAAGACGTATGACTACATCAACCGCGTTGTGATAACGCTTCCGCTTTTGGTCTACGAGGGTACGTGGACAACACTCTCCCCTCTCGTTGCTATGCATCACCATGATCTTGCGTGTGCGTAGGAAAATTTTGAAATTACTACATTCCCCAACAGTGGCATCCGAGCCTGGTTTTATGCGTTGATGTTATGCACGAGTAGAACACAAGTGAGTTGTGGGTGATATAAGTCATACTGCTTACCAACATGTCATACTTTGGTTCGGCGGTGTTGTTGGATGAAGCGGCCCAGACCGACATTACGCATACGCTTACGCGAGACTGGTTCTACCGACGTGCTTTGCACACAGGTGGCTGGCGGGTGCCAGTTTCTCCAAACTTTAGTTGAACCGAGTATGGCTACGCCCGGTCCTTGCGAAGGTTAAAACAGCACCAACTTAACAAACTATCGTTGTGGTTTTGATGCGTAGGTAGGAACGGTTCTTGCTAAGCCCGTAGCAGCCACGTAAAACTTGCAACAAAAAAGTACAGGACGTCTAACTTGTTTTTGCAGGGCATGTTGTGATGTGATATAGTCAAGACATGATGCTAAATTTTATTGTATGAGATGATCATGTTTTGTAACCGAGTTATCGGCAACTGGTAGGAGCCATATGGTTGTCGCTTTATTGTATGCAATGCAATCGCGCTGTAATGCTTTACTTTATCACTAAGCGGTAGCGATAGTCGTGGAAGCATAAGATTGGCGAGACGACAACGATGCTACGATGGAGATCAAGGTGTCGCGCCGGTGACGATGGTGATCATGACGGTACTTCGGAGATGGAGATCATAAGTACAAGATGATGATGGCCATATCATATCACTTATATTGATTGCATGTGATGTTTATCTTTTATGCATCTTATCTTGCTTTGATTGACGGTAGCATTATAAGACGATCCCTCACTAAATTATCAAAGTATAAGTGTTCTCCCTGAGTATGCACCGTTGCAAAAGTTCTTCGTGCTGAGACACCACGTGATGATCGGGTGTGATAGGACCTACGTTCAAATACAACGGGTGCAAAACAGTTGCACACGCGGAATACTCAGGTTAAACTTGACGAGCCTAGCATATAATAGATAAGGCCTCGGAACACGGAGACCGAAAGGTCGAGCGTGAATCATATAGTAGATATGATCAACATAGTGATGTTCACCATTGATACTACTCCATCTCACGTGATGCTCGGACATGGTTTAGTTGATATGGATCACGTGATCACTTAGAAGATTAGAGGGATGTCTGTCTAAGTGGGAGTTCTTAAGTAATATGATTAGTTGAACTTTAATTTATCATGAACTTAGTCCTGGTAGTATTAGCATATCTATGTTGTAGATCAATAGCTCGCGTTTAGCTCCCCTGTTTTATTTTTGATATGTTCCTAGAGAAAATTAAGTTGAAAGATGTTAGTAGCAATGATGCGGATTGGATCCGTGATATGAGGATTATCCTCATTGCTGCACAGAAGAATTATGTCCTTAATGCACCGCTAGATGACAGGCCTATTGCAGGAGCATATGCAGACGTTATGAACGTTTGGCTAGCTCAATATGATGACTACTTGATAGTTTAGTGCACCATGCTTAAACGGCTTAGAATCGGGACTTCAAAGATGTTTTGAACGTCATGGACCATATGAGATGTTCCAGGAGTTGAAGTTAATATTTCAAGCAAATACCCGAGTTGAGAGATATGAAGTCTCCAACAAGTTATATAGCTAAAAGATGGAGGAGAATAGCTCAAGTAGTGAGCATGTGCTCAGATTGTCTGGGTACTACAATCGCTTGAATCAAGTGGGAGTTAATCTTCCAGATAAGATAGTGATTGACATAATTCTCTAGTCACCATCACCAAGTTAGTAGAACTTCGTGATGAACTATGATATGCAAGGGATAACGGAAACGATTCCCAAGCTCTTCGTAATGCTGAAATCAACAAAGGTAGAAATCAAGAAAAATATCAAGTGTTGGTGGTAAACAAGACCACTAGTTTCAAGAAAAGGGCAAAGGGAAGAAGGGAACTTCAAGAAGAACAACAAGGAAGTTGCTGCTCAAGTGAAGAAGCCCAAGTCTGGTCCTAAGCCTAAGACTAAGTGCTTCTATTGCAAAGGGACTGGTCACTGGAAGTGGAACTGCCCCAAGTATTTGGCGGATAAGAAGGATGGCAAAGTGAACAAAGGTATATTTGATATACGGATTATTGATGTGTATTTTACTAGTGTTCGTAGCAACCCCCCGGTATTTGATACTGGTTCAGTTGCTAAGAGTAGTAACTCGAAACGGGAGTTGCAGAATGAACAGAGACTAGTTAAGGGTGAAGTGACGATGTGTGTTGGAAGTGGTTCCAAGATTGATATGATCATCATCGCACACTCCCTATACTTTCAGGATTAGTGTTGAACCTAAATAAGTGTTATTTGGTGTTTGCATTGAGCATGACTATGATTTGATCATGTTTATTGCAATACGGTTATTCTTTTAAGTAAGAGAATAAATTGTTGTTCTGTTTACATATATGGTTACACACCCAATGAAAATGGTTCGTTGGATCTCGATCGTAGTGGTACACATATTCATAATATTGAAACCAAAAGATGCAAAGTTAATAATGATAGTGCAACTTATTTGTGGCACTGCCGTTTAGGTCATATTGGTGTGCGCATGAAGAAACTCCATGTTGATGGACTATTGGAATCACTTGATGCTTGCGAACCATGCCTCATGGGCAAGATGACTAAGACTCCGTTCTCCGGAACAATGCAGCAAGCAACAGATTTGTTGGAAATCATGCATACTGATGTATGTGGTCCGATGAATATTGAAGCTCGCGGCAGGTATCATTATTTTCTGATCTTCACAGATGATTTGAGCAGATATGAGTATATCTACTTGATGAAACACAAGTTTGAAACATTTGAAAAGTTCAAAGAATTTCTGAGTGAAGTGGAGAATCATCGTAACAAAATAAATGTTTCTACGATATGATCGCAGAAGTAAAATATTTGAGTTACGAGTTTGGCCTTCAGTTAAAACAATGTGAAATAGTTTCACTACTCACGCCACCTGGAACACCACAGTGTAATGGTGTGTCCGAACGTCGTAACTGTGCTTTATTAGATATGGTGCGATCTATGACGTCTCTTACTGATTTACCGCTATCGTTTTGGGGTTATGCATTAGAGACAGCTACATTCACGTTAAATAGGGCACCATCTAAATCCGTTGAGACGACACCATATGAACTATGGTTTGGCAAGAAACCTAAGCTGTCGTTTCTTAAAGTTTGAGGTTGCAATGCTTATGTGAAAAAGTTTCAACCTAATAAGCTCAAACCCAAATCGGAGAAGTGCGTCTTCATAGGATACCCAAAAGAAAATGTTGGGTACACCTTCTATCACAGATCCGAAGGCAAGATATTTGTTGCTGAGAATGGATCCTTTGTAGAGAAGGAGTTTCTCTCGAAAGAAGTGAGTGGGAGGAAAGTAGAACTTGATGATGTAACTGTACCTGCTCCCTTATTGGAAAGTACTTCATCACAGAAATATGTTCCTGTGACTACTACACCAATTAGTGAGGAAGCTAATGATGATGATCATGTAACTTCAGATCAAGTTACTACCGAACCTCGTAGGTAAACCAGAGTGATATCCGCACCAGAGTGGTACGGTAATCCTGTTCTAGAGGTCATGTTACTTGACCATGACGAGCCTACGAACTATGAGGAAGCGATGATGAGCCTAGAATCCGCGAAATGGCTTGAGGCCATGAAATCTGAGATGAGATCCATGTATGAGAACAAAGTATGGACTTTGATTGACTTGCCCATTGATCGGCAAGCCATTGATATTAAATGGATCTTCAAGAGGAAGACGGACGCTGATAGTGAAGGAAATATGCCCTAGAGGCAATAATAAAGTTATTCTTTATTTCCTTATTTCATGATAAATGTTTATTATTCATGCTAGAATTGTATTAACCGGAAACATAATACATGTGTGAATACATAGACAAACAGAGTGTCACTAGTATGCCTCTACTTGACTAGCTCGTTGATCAAAGATGGTTGTGTTTCCTAGCCATAGACAAAGAGTTGTCATTTGATTAACGGGATCACATCATCAGGAGAATGATGTGATTGACTTGACCCATTCCGTTAGATTAGCACTTGATCGTTTAGTATGTTGCTATTGCTTTCTTCATGACTTATATATGTTCCTATAACTATGAGATTATGCAACTCCCGTTTGCCTGAGGAACACTTTGTGTGCTACCAAACGTCACAACGTAAATGGGTGATTATAAAGTAGCTCTACAGGTGTCCCAAAGGTACATGTTGGATTGGCGTATTTTGAGATTAGGATTTGTTACTCCGATTGTCGGAGAGGTATTTCTGGGCCCTCTCGGTAATGCACATCACTTAAGCCTTGCAGGCATTGCAACTACTGAGTTAGTTGCGAGATGATGTATTACGGAACGAGTAAAGAGACTTGCCGATAACGAGATTGAACTAGGTATTAAGATACCGACGATCGAATCTCGGGCAAGTAACATACCGATGGCAAAAGGAACAACATATGTTGTTATGCGGTCTGACCGATAAAGATCTTTGTAGAATATGTAGGAGCCAATATGAGCATCCAGGTTCCGCTATTGGTTATTGACCGGAGACGTGTCTCGGTCATGTCTACATTGTTCTCGAACCCGTAGGGTCCGCACGCTTAAGGTTTGGATGACAATTATATTATGAGTTTATGAGTTTTGATGTACCGAAGGAGTTCGGAGTCCCGGATGAGATCGGGGACATGACGAGGAGTCTCGAAATGGTCGAGACGTAAAGATCGATATATTGGACGACTATATTCAGACATCGGAAAGGTTCGGAGTGGTTCGGGTATTTTTCGGAGTACCGGGGAGTTACGGGAATACGGGAGAAGAAGTATATGGGCCTTATTGGGCTTTAGGGGAGAGGGAAAGGCAGGCCGCGCCCCCCATTGACTAGTCCGAATTGGACTATGGGGAGGGGTGGCGCCCCCTCCTTCCTTCTCTTCCCTCTTCCCCTTCCTTGTCTCCTACTCCTACTACTTGGAAGGACTCCTAGTTGGACTAGGAAAGGGGGAATCCTACTCCCGGTGGGAGTAGGACTCCCCTAGGGCGCGCCATAGAGAGGCCCGGCCCTCCCCTTCTCCACTCCTTTATATACGGGGGCAGGGGGCACGCCATAGACACACAAGTTAATCTTGGTGATCATTCTCTTAGCCGTGTGCGGTGCCCCCCTCCACCATAATCCTTGATAATGTTGTAGCGGTGCTTAGGCGAAGCCCTGCGACGGTAGAACATCAAGATCATTACCACGCCGTCGTGCTGACGGAACTCTCCCCCGACACTTTGCTGGATCGGAGTCCGGGGATCGTCATCGAGCTGAATGTGTGCTAGAACTCGGAGGTGCCGTAGTTTCGGTGCTTGATCGGTCGGGCCATGAAGACGTACGACTACATCAACCGCGTTGTCATAACGCTTCCGCTGTCAGTCTACGAGGGTACGTAGACAACACTATCCCCTCTCGTTTCTATGCATCACCATGCTCTTGCGTGTGCGTAGGAAAATTTTGAAATTACTATGTTCCCCAACAGATAGTAGTGTTACTATCTACAAAGCTAGAATTGTCGCAAAAAGGTTTTCGACAAGTTCAAGGTGTTGACTACGATGAGAGTTTCTCACTCGTATCTATGCTTAAGTCTGTCCGAATCATGTTAGAAGTTGCCGTATTTTATCAAATCTGGCAAATGGATAAACAAAACTGCATTCCTTAATGGATTTATTAAAGAAGAGTTGTATATGATGCAACCAGAAGGTTTTGTCAATCCTAAAGGTACTAACAAAATATGCAAGCTCCAGCGATCCATCTATGGACTGGTGAAAGCATCTCGGAGTTGGAATATACACTTTGATAAGTTGATCAAAGCATATAGTTTTATACAGACTTGCGGTGAAGCCTGTATTTACAAGAAAGTGAGTGGGAGCACTACATCATTTCTGATAAGTATATGTGAATGACATATTGTTGATCAGAGATAATGTAGAATTATTCTGCAAAGCATAAAGGAATGTTTGAAAGGAGTTTTTCAAAGAAAGACCTCGATGAAGCTGCTTACATATTGAGCATCAAGATCTATAGAGATAGATCAAGACGCTTGATAAGTTTTTTCAATGAGTACATACCTTGACAAGATTTTGAAGTAGTTCAAATTGGAACAGTCAAAGAAGGAGTTCTTGCCTGTGTTACAAGGTGTGAAGTTGAGTAAGACTCAAAACCCGACCACGGCAGAAGATAGAGAGAGAATGAAAGTCATTCCCTATGCCTCAGCCATAGGTTCTATAAAGTATGCCATGCTGTGTACCAGACCTATTGTATACCCTACCCTGAGTTTGGCAAGGGAGTACAATAGTGATCTAGGAGTAGATCACTGGACATTGGTCAAAATTATCCTTAGTGGAATAAGGATATGTTTCTCGATTATGGAGGTGACAAAAGGTTTGTCGTAAAGGGTTACGTCGATGCAAGTTTTGACACTGATCCAGATGACTCAAAGTCTCAATCTGGATACATATTGAAAGTGGGAGCAATTAGCTAGAGTAGCTCCGTGCAGAGCATTGTTGACATAGAAATTTGCAAAATACTTACGGATCTGAATTTGACAGGCCCGTTGACTAAACCTCTCTCACAAGCAAAACATGATCACACCTTAGTACTCTTTGGGTGTTAATCACATAACGATGTGAACTAGATTATTGACTCTAGTGAAGCCTTTGGGTGTTGGTCACATGTCGATGTGAACTATGGGTGTTAATCACATGGTGATGTGAACTATTGGTATTAAATCACATGGAGATGTGAACTAGATTATTGACTCTAGTGCAAGTGGGAGACTGAAGGAAATATGCCCTAGAGGCAATAATAAAGTTATTATTTATTTCCTTATATCATGATAAATGTTTATTATTCATGCTATAATTGTATTAACCGAAAACATAATACATGTGTGAATATATAGACAAACAGTATGTCACTAGTATGCATCTACTTGACTAGCTCGTTGAATCAAAGATGGTTAAGTTTCCTAGCCATAGACATGAGTTGTCATTTGATTAACGGGATCACATCATTAGAGAATGATGTGATTGACTTGACCCATTCCGTTAGCATAGCACTTGATCGTTTAGTTTGTTGCTATTGCTTTCTTCATGACTTATACATGTTCCTATGACTATGAGATTATGCAACTCCCGTTTACCGGAGGAACACTTTGTGTGCTACCAAACGTCACAACGTAACTGGGTGATTATAAAGGTGCTCTATAGGTGTCTCCGAAGGTATTTGTTGGGTTGGCGTATTTCGAGATTAGGATTTGTCACTCCGATTGTCGGAGAGGTATCTCTGGGCCCTCTCGGTAATGCACATCACTTAAGCCTTGCAAGCATTGCAACTAATGAGTTAGTTGCGAGATGATGTGTTGCAGAACGAGTAAAGAGACTTGCCGGTAATGAGACAGAACTAGGTATTGAGATACCGACGATCGAATCTCGGGCATGTAACATACCGATGACAAAGTGAACAACGTATGTTGTTATGCGGTCTGACCGATAAAGATCTTCGTAGAATATGTGGGAGCCAATATGAGCATCCAGGTTCCGCTATTGGTTATTGACCGGAGACGTGTCTCGGTCATATCTACATAGTTCTCGAACCCGTAGGGTCCGCACGCTTAAAGTTTCGATGACAGTTATATTATGAGTTTATGAGTTTTGATGTACCGAAGGAGTTCGGAGTCCCGGATGAGATCGGGGACATGACGAGGAGTCTCGAAATGGTGGAGACGTAAAGATCGATATATTGGACGACTATATTCGGACATCGGAAAGGTTCCGAGTGATTCGGGTATTTTTCGAAGTACCGGAGAGTTACGGGAATACGTATTGGGCCTTATTGGGCCATACAGGAAAGAAAGGAAAAGGGCCTCAAGGGTGGCCGCACCCCTCCCCTTGGTCTGGTCTGAATTGGACTAGGGAAGGGGGGCGCCCCCTTCCTTCCTTCTCCTTTTCCTTCCTCTTTTCCTATTCCATATGGGGTGGAATCCTACTAGGACTAGGGAGTCCTAGTAGGACTCCACACTTGGCGCGCCCCCTCCTAGGGCCGGCCTCCTGCTCCCTTGCTCCTTTATATACGGGGGCAGGGGGGCACCCCAGAGACACAACAATTGATCTGTTTGATCTCTTAGCCGTGTGCGGTGCCCCCCTCCACCATAGTCCACCTCGATAATACTGTAGCGGTGCTTAGGCGAAGCCCTGCGTCGGTAGAACATCAACATCATCACCACGCCGTCATGCTGATGAAACTCTCCCTCAACACTCGGCTGGATCGGAGTTCGAGGGACTTCATCAGGCTGAACGTGTGATGAACTCGGAGGTGCCGTGCGTTCAGTACTTGATCGGTCGGATCGTGAGGACGTACGACTACATCAACCGCGTTGTGATAACGCTTCCGCTTTCGGTCTACGAGGGTACGTGGACAAGACTCTCCCCTCTCGTTGCTATGCATCACCATGATCTTGCGTGTGCGTAGGAAAATTTTGAAATTACTACGTTCCCCAACATCGTGTGCCATTGATGAATGATATTTTACACTGATTTCACCTTTGTTTAAACCGTGATATTTCATTTAAAAGATATATTCGCTTCGATGTTGCTACTAATGACTAATGAATGTGAAGGATTCCACAAATCTCTCTTCGATGTTTTTCCACAGGAAATGGGCCAAAAAGGGAAGAAATCGCGTGTGAAAATGCAAGGGAAGAAGAATGAGGGAAGAAGGAATCCACAAGAGGCGTCCCTGTGAAAATAGAACAAAAGACGACATTCCAATGAGCGCCCCTATGAGCGCCCGTTTGGCGTGGGTTCCTTCGGTCCCTTTGAGGGACAATAGACTAAGCGCTTCCTCCCTGTTGTCGTAGTGGTGCCAGATCCCTAGTCATCCCGACCGTCCATCTCCTCTGCCTCATCCTCAGGATCGGTAGCGAGGAAATCCGGCGAAGGAATCCTCCGACTCCTCGTCCGGTGGGGGCTTATTGTGGTTTTCTGTCGCTAAGGGTACAAAACCAGTCGAGGACGAGTGCTCTACGTCCCCACCGTCGGCAATGCTTGGTACTACTTGATACCGCTTCTTCATCTTCAACATTGAAGAAGCACTTGCTACAAAAAGACAGAATAAATATAAGATTGCATGGTTGATAGCTATCATTTGTAGGTAGAACAAGCCTTGTGGATGGGGGTAGGATGAATGGGCGGATGGGGGTTCACGTTGATTTAGTCCAGACCTCCAACCTTCCCAGAGTCAATGCGGCGAGGGCTAGCTATGAGTACGAGCTCAAGTCCTAGCATAGAGGCATGCACTGTGCATTCTGAGGTCATGTACTCCCTTCGGTCTTTTTTACTTCGCGTATTAGATTTATGTCAAGTCAAACATTGCAAAGTTTGACCAAATTTATAGAAAAAACATCAACATCTACAATACTGAATATATATACTATGAAGCTATATTTCATAACGAATCTAACAATATTGATTTGACATTGTCAATGTTGATACTTTATTCTATAAATTTGGTCAAACTAGACATACTTTGACTTCAAACAAAATTTATATGCAGACTAAAAAGGACCGGGGGGGGGGGGTATGAGTCAATTCAGGCCAGTTCTTCAATTGTCAATACAATGGTCATGCATGTTTTCCTTGCAACACTGGTGACAATGCGTTGGCATGTTGTAGGCTCGTCTGGATGCAAAACATGGACCGTGGGAGGAGCAGTGATAACCCATAAGTATAGAGGATCAATTGTCGCCTCTTTCGATAAGTAAGAGTGTCGAACCCAACGAGGAGCTAAAGATAGAACAAATATTTCCTCAAGTTCTATCGACCACCGATACAACTCTACGCACGCTTGACGTCCGCTTTACCTAGAACAAGTATGAAACTATAAGTACTTTGTAGGTGTGTTTAGATAGGTTTGCAAGATAATAAAGAGCACGTAAATAAAAGCTAGGGGCTGTTTAGAGAAAGAAGCACCAAAGTTAGTATAGCGAGTGTGGAAAAGTGGTGGTAGGAGTTGCGAAATTGTCCCTAAGCAATTGACTACTTTACTAGACCGATAGCAAGTTTTATGTGGGAGAGGCCACAGCTAGCATGTCATCCCTGACTTGGAATTCTGTGCACTTATGATTGGAACTATTAGCAAGCATCCACAACTACTAACGTTCATTAAGGTAAAACCCAACCATAGCATTAAGATATACTGGTCCCCCTTCAATCCCGTATGCATCAATTTCTATGTTAGGTCGAAGCTTCTGTCACTCTTGCCCTCCAATACATAGTCCTATCAACATACAACTAACCCTATGGTGTGATCCACGCGCGCGCTCATGTGATGGGCACCAAAGGACTGTTGGAAATATGCCCTAGAGGCAATAATAAATTGATTATTATTATATTTCCTTGTTCATGATAATCGTTTATTATCCATGCTAGAATTGTATTGACAGGAAACTCAGATACATGTGTGGATACATAGACAACACCATGTCCCTAGTAAGCCTCTAGTTGACTAGCTCGTTAATCAATAGATGGTCACGGTTTCCTGACCATGGACATTGGATGTCGTTGATAATGGGATCACATCATTAGGAGAATGATGTGATGGACAAGACCCAATCCTAAGCCTAGCACAAGATCATGTAGTTCATATGCTAAAGCTTTTCTAATGTCAAGTATCATTTCCTTAGACCATGAGATTGTGCAACTCCCGGATACCGTAGGAGTGCTTTGGTTGTGCCAAACGTCACAATGTAACTGGGTGGCTATAAAGGTACACTACAGGTATCTCTGAAAGTGTCTGTTGGGTTGGCACGAATCAAGATTGGGATTTGTCACTCCGTGTAAACGGAGAGGTATCTCTGGGCCCACTCGGTAGGACATCATCATAATGTGCACAATGTGACCAAGGAGTTGATCACGGGATGATGTGTTACGGAACGAGTAAAGAGACTTGCCGGTAACGAGATTGAACAAGGTATCGGGATGCCGACGATCGAATCTCGGGTAAGTATCGTACCGATAGACAAAGGGAATTGTATACGGGATTGATTAAGTCCTTGACATCGTGGTTCATCCGATGAGATCATCGTGGAGCATGTGGGAGCCAACATGGGTATCCAGATCCCGCTGTTGGTTATTGACCGGAGAACGTCTCGGTCATGTCTGCATGGTTCCCGAACCCGTAGGGTCTACACGCTTAAGGTTCGATGACGCTAGGGTTATAAAGGAAGTTTGTATGTGGTTACCGAATGTTGTTCGGAGTCCCGGATGAGATCCCGGACGTCACGAGGAGTTCCGGAATGGTCCAGAGGTAAAGATTTATATATGGGACGTCCTGTTTTGGTCACCGGAAAAGTTTCGGGGTTTATTGGTAACATACCGGGACCACCGGGAGGGTCCCGGGGGTCCACCAAGTGGGCCCACCAGCCCCGGAGGGCTGCATGGGCCAAGTGTGGGAGGGGACCAGCCCCAGGTGGGCTGGTGCGCCCCCCCACCAAGGCCCAAGGCTCAAGGAAGAGGGCAAGGGGGCAAACCCTAGGGCAGATGGGCCCTAAGGCCCACCCTGGTGCGCCTCCCTCTCCCCCTCCACCTGGCCGCACCCTAGATGGGTTTTTGGGGGCTTCCGCCACCCCTAGGGAGGGAACCCTAGGTGGGGGCGCAGCCCCTCCCTTTCCCCTATATATACTTGAGGTTATGAGGGTTGCAACACATATGATTTGATCTCTCCCTGGCGCAGCCCTACCTCTTCCCTCCTCGTCTCTTGCGGTGCTTGGCGAAGCCCTGCTGGAGTACCACGCTCCTCCACCACCACCACGCCGTTGTGCTGCTGCTGGATGGAGTCTTCCTCAACCTCTCCCTATCTCCTTGCTGGATCAAGGCATGGGAGACGTCATCGGGCTGTACGTGTGTTGAACGCGGAGGTGCCGTCCGTTCGGCACTAGGATCTCCGGTGATTTGGATCACAACGAGTACGACTCCTTCAACCCCGTTCTCTTGAACACTTCCGCTTAGCGATCTACAAGGGTATGTAGATGAACTCTCCTTCCCCTCGTTGCTGGTTTCTCCATAGATAGATCTTGGTGACACGTAGGAACATTTTGAATTTCTGCTACGTTCCCCAACAGTGGCATCATGAGCCAGGTCTATGCGTAGTTTCTATGCACGAGTAGAACACAAAGTAGTTGTGGGCGTTGATTTTGTTCAATATGCTTACCGTTACTATTCCAATCTTGATTCGGCGGCATTGTGGGATGAAGCGGCCCGGACCAACCTTACACGTACGCTTACGTGAGACCGGTTCCACCGACTGACATGCACTAGTTGCATAAGGTGGCTGGCGGGTGTCTGTCTCTCCCACCTTAGTCGGATCGGATTCGATGAAAAGGGTCCTTATGAAGGGTAAATAGCAATTGGCATATCACGTTGTGGTTTTGCGTAGGTAAGAAACGTTCTTGCTAGAAACCCATAGCAGCCACGTAAAACATGCAAACAACAATTAGAGGACGTCTAACTTGTTTTTGCAGGGTATGCTATGTGATGTGATATGGCCAAAGGATGTGATGAATGATATATGTGATGTATGAGATGATCATGTTCTTGTAATAGGAATCACGACTTGCATATCGATGAGTATGACAACCGGCAGGAGCCATAGGAGTTGTCTTAATTTATTTATGACCTGCGTGTCAACATAAACGTCATGTAATTACTTTACTTTATTGCTAACCGTTAGCTGTAGTAGTAGAAGTAATAGTTGGCGAGACAACTTCATGAAGACACGATGATGAAGATCATGATGATGGAGATCATGGTGTCATGCCGGTGATGATGATGATCATGGAGCCCCGAAGATGGAGATCAAAAGGAGCAATATGATATTGGCCATATCATGTCACTATTTGATTGCATGTGATGTTTATCATGTTTATACATCTTATTTGCTTAGAACGACGGTAGTAAATAAGATGATCCCTCATTAAAATTTCAAGAAAGTGTTCCCCCTAACTGTGCACCGTTGCGAAAGTTCGTCGTTTTGAAGCACCACGTGATGATCGGGTGTGATAGATTCTTACGTTCGAATACAACGGGTGTTGACGAGCCTAGCATGTACAGACATGGCCTCGGAACACATGCAAAACACTTAGGTTGACTTGACGAGCCTAGCATGTACAGACATGGCCTCAGAACACAAGAGACCGAAAGGTCGAGCATGAGTCGTATGGTAGATACGATCAACATGAAGATGTTCACCGATGTTGACTAGTCCGTCTCACGTGATGATCGGACATGGCCTAGTTGACTCGGATCATGTAATCACTTAGATGACTAGAGGGATGTCTATCTGAGTGGGAGTTCATAAGATGAACTTAATTATCCTGAACATAGTCAAAAGGTCTTCGCAAATTATGTCGTAGCTCGCGCTTCAGTTCTACTGTTTAGATATGTTCCTAGAGAAAATTTAGTTGAAAGATGATAGTAGCAATTATGCGGACTAGGTCCGTAAACTGAGGATTGTCCTCATTGCTTCATAGAAGGATTATGTCCTTAATGCACCGCTCAGTGTGCTGAACCTTGAATGTCGTCTGTTGATGTTGCGAACATCTGACATACACATTTTGATAACTACGTGATAGTTCAGTTAAACGGTTTAGAGTTGAGGCACCGAAGACATTTTGAAACGTCGCGAAACATATGAGATGTTTCGAGGGCTGAAATTGGGATTTCAGGCTCGTGCCCACGTCAAGAGGTATAAGACCTCCGACGATTTTATTAGCCTGCAAACTAAGGGAGGAAAGCTCAATTGTTGAGCTTGTGCTCAGATTGTCTGAGTACAACAATCATTTGAATCGAGTGGGAGTTGATCTTCCAGATGAAATAGTGATGTTTCTCCGAAGTCATTACCACCAAGCTGCTAGAGCTTCGTGATGAACTATAATATATCGGGGACATATATGATGATCCTTGAGATATTCGCGATGTTTGACACCACAAAAGTAGAAATCAAAAGGGAGCATCAATCGTTGATGGTTAGTAAAACCACTAGTTTCAAGAAGGGCAAGGGCAAGAAAGGGATACTTCATGGAACAACAAATCAGTTGCTGTTCTAGTGAAGAAACCCAAAGTTGAACTCAAGCCCGAGACTAAGTGCTTCTGTAATAAGGGGAACAGTCACTGAAGCAGAACCACCCAAGATACTTGGTAGATGAGAAGGCTGGCAAGGTCGACAGAAGTATATTGGATATGCATTATAATGTGTACTTTACTAGTACTCCTAGTAGCACCAGGGTATTAGATACCGGTTCGGTTGCTAAGTGTTAGTAACTCGAAACAAAAGGCTACGGAATAAACGGAGACTAGCTAAAAGGTGAGATGACGATATGTGTTGGAAGTATTTCCAAGGTTGATCAAATATCGTACGCTCCCTCTACCATCGATATTGGTATTAAAACCTAAATAATCGTTATTTGGTGTTTGCGTTGAGCATAGACATGATTGGATTACGTCTATCGCAATACGATTATTCATTTAAGGAGAATAATGGTTACTCTGTTTATTTGAATAATACCTTCAATGGTCTTACACCTAAAATGAATGGTTCATTGAATCTCGATCATAGCGATACACATGTTCATGCCAAAAGATATAAGATAGTAATGATAGTACCACCTACTTGTGGCACTACCACGTAAGTCATATCGGTATAAAACGCATGAAGAAGCTCCATGTTGATGGATCTTTGGGCTCACTCGTTTTGAAAAGTTTGAGACATGTGAACCATGTCTATTGGTGTATATGCATGAAGAAACTCCATGCAAATGGACCGTTTGGACTCACTTGATTTTGAATCACTTGAGACATGCAAATCATACCACATGGGCAAGATGACTGAAAGCCTCGTTTTCAGTAAAATGGAACTAGAAAGCAACTTGTTGGAAGTAATACATTTTGATGTGTGCAGTCCAATGAGTGCTGAGGCGTGTAGTGGATATCGTTATGTTCTTACTTCATAGATGATTTGAGTAGATGTTGAGTATATTTACTTGATGAATCACGAGTCTGAATTATTGAAAGGTTCAAGTAATTTCAGGGTGAAGTTGAAAGATCGTCGTGACAAGAGGATAAAATATCTATGATATGATCATAGAGATGAATATCTGAATTATGAGTTTGGCACAGAATTAAGACATTGTGAAAATTGTTTCACAACTGATACAGCCTGGAACACCATAGTGTGATGGTGTGTCCGAACATCATAACTGCACCCTATTGGATATGATGCATACCATGATGTCTCTTATCGAATTACCACAATAGTTTATGGGTTAGGCATTAGAGACAACCACATTCACTTTAAAAGGGGCACCACGTAATTCTGATGAGATGACACCGTATGAACTATGGTTTAGAGAAACCTAAGCTGTCATTTCTTAAAAGTTTGGGGCTGCGACGCTTATGTGAAAAAGTTTCAGGCTGATAAGCTCGAACCCAAAGCGGATAAATGCATCTTCATAGGACACCCAAACAGTTGGGTATACCTCCTGTCTCAGATCCGAAAGCAATAAGGGATTGTTTCTAGAATCGGGTCCTTTCTCGAGGAAAAGTTTCTCTTGAAAGAATTGAGTGGGAGGATGGTGGAGACTTGATGAGGTTATTAAACCGTCTCTTCAACTAGTGTGTGGCAGGGCACAGGAAGTTGTTCCTGTGGCACCTACACCAATTGAAGTGGAAGCTTATGATAGTGATCATGAAACTTCAAATCAAGTCACTACCAAACCTCGTGGGATGACAAGGATGCGTGCTACTTCAGAGTGGTACGTAATCCTGTCTTGGAAGTCATGTTGCTAGACAACAATGAACCTACGAGCTATGGAGAAGCGATGGTGGGCCCGGATTCCGATAAATGGCTCGAGGCCATATAATCCGAGAGAGGATCCATATATGAAAACAAAGTGTAGACTTTGGAAGAACTACTTGATGGTCGTAAGGCTGTTAGGTACATATGGATTTTAAAAGGAAGACGGACAATGATGGTAAGTATCACCATTAAGAAAGCTCGACTTGTCGTTAACATGTTTTCCGACAAGTTCAAGGAGTTGACTACGATGAGACTTTCTCACTCGTAGCGATGCTAAGAGTCTGTTGGAATTATATTAGCGATTACTACATTATTTATGAAATCTTGCAGATAGGATGTCAAAACATTGTTTCCTCAACGATTTTCTTGAGGAAAGGTTGTATGTGATACAACCGGAAGGTTTTGTCAATCCTGAAAGATGCTAATAAGTATGCAAAGCTCCAGCAATCCTTCTGAGGACTGGAGTAAGCATCTCGGAGTTGGAATGTATGCTTTGATGAGATGATCAAAGATTTTGGGTGTATACAAAGTTTATGAGAAACTTGTATTTCCAAAGAAGTGAGTGGGAGCACTATAGAATTTCTGATGAGTATATGTTGATCAGAAATGACGTAGAATTTCTGGAAAGCATATAGGGTTATTTGGAAAGTGTTTTTCAATGGAAAACCTGGATTAGGCTACTTGAGTATTGAGCATTAAGATCTATAAGGATAGATCAAAACGCTTAATAGTACTTTCAAATGAATACATACCGTGACAAGATTTTGAAGGAGTTCAAAATGGATCGGCAAAGAAGGAGTTCTTGGCTGTGTTAGAAGGTGTGAACATTGAGTAAGACTCGAAACCTGACCACGGCAGAATAGAGAGAAAGGACGAAGGTCGTCCCCTATGCTTTAGACGTAGGCTCTACAGTATGCTATGCTGTGTACCGCACCTGAAGTGTGCCTTGCCATGAGTCAGTCAAGGGGTACAAGAGTGATCCAAGAATGGATCACAGGACAGCGGTCAAAGTTATCCTTAGTAACTAGTGGACTAAGGAATTTTCACGATTATGGAGGTGGTAAAAGAGTTCGTCGTAAAGGGTTACGCCGATGCAAACTTTGACACTAATCCAGATTATTCTGAGTAGTAAACTGGATTCTTATAGTAGAACAGTTATTTGGAATAGCTCCAAACAGAACGTGGTAGCTGCATCTAGGAGATTACAAAGAGATTTGTAAAGCACACATGGATCTGAAAGATTCAGACCCGTTGACTATAACATCTCTCACAAGCATAACATGATCAAACCCAGAACTCATCGAGTGTTAATCACATGGTAATGTGAACTAGATTATTGACTCTAGTAAACTCTTTGGGTGTTAGTCACATGGGGATGTGACCTTGAGTGTTAATCACATATCGATTGAACTGGATTATTGACTCTAGTGCAAGTGGGAGACTGTTGGAAATATGCCCTAGAGGCAATAACAAATTGATTATTATTATATTTCCTTGTTCATGATAATCGTTTATTATCCATGCTAGAATTGTATTGATAGGAAACTCAGATACATGTGTGGATACATAGACAACACCATGTCCCTAGTAAGCCTCTAGTTGACTAGCTCGTTAATCAATAGATGGTCACGGTTTCCTGACCATGGACATTGGATGTCGTTGATAACGGGATCACATCATTAGGAGAATGATGTGATGGACAAGACCCAATCCTAAGCCTAGCACAAGATCATGTAGTTCGTATGCTAAAGCTTTTCTAATGTCAAGTATCATTTCCTTAGACCATGAGATTGTGCAACTCCCGGATACCGTAGGAGTGCTTTGGGTGTGCCAAACGTCACAACATAACTAGGTGGCTATAAAGGTACACTACAGGTATCTCCGAAAGTGTATGTTGGGTTGGCATGAATCAAGACTGGGATTTGTCACTCCGTGTAAACGGAGAGGTATCTCTGGGCCCACCCGGTAGGACATCATCATAATGTGCACAATGTGACCAAGGAGTTGATCACGGGATGATGTGTTACGGAACGAGTAAAGAGACTTGCCGGTAACGAGATTGAACAAGGTATCGGGATACCGACGATCGAATCTCGGGCAAGTATCGTACCGATAGACAAAAGGAATTGTATACGGGATTGATTAAGTCCTTGACATCGTGGTTCATCCGATGAGATCATCGTGGAGCATGTGGGAGCCAACATGGGTATCCAGATCCCGCTGTTGGTTATTGACCGGAGAACGTCTCGGTCATGTCTGCATGGTTCCCGAACCCGTAGGGTCTACACGCTTAAGGTTCGATGACGCTAGGGTTATAAAGGAAATTTGTATGTGGTTACCGAATGTTGTTCGGAGTCCCGGATGAGATCCCGGACGTCACGAGGAGTTCCGGAATGGTCCGGAGGTAAAGATTTATATATGGGAAGTCCTGTTTTGGTCACCGGAAAAGTTTCGGGGTTTATCGGTAACGTACCGGGACCACCGGGAGGGTCCCGGGGGTCCACCAATTGGGGCCACCAGCCCCGGAGGGCTGCATGGGCCAAGTGTGGGAGGGGACCAGCCCCAGGTGGGCTGGTGCGCCCCCCTACCAAGGCCCAAGGCTCAAGGAAGAGGGGAAGGGGGCAAACCCTAGGGCTGATGGGCCCTAAGGCCCACCCTGGTGCGCATCCCTCTCCCCCTCCACCTGGCCGCACCCTAGATGGGTTTTTGGGGGCTGCCGCCACCCCCAGGGAGGGAACCCTAGGTGGGGGCGCAGCCCCTCCCTTTCCCCTATATATACTTGAGGTTATGAGGGTTGCAACACATATGATTTGATCTCTCCCTGGCGCAGCCCTACCTCTTCCCTCCTCGTCTCTTGCGGTGCTTGGCGAAGCCCTGCTGGAGTACCACGCTCCTTCACCACCACCACCACGCCGTTGTGCTGCTGCTGGATGGAGTCTTCCTCAACCTCTCCCTCTCTCCTTGCTGGATCAAGGCATGGGAGACGTCATCGGGCTGTACGTGTGTTGAACGCGGAGGTGTCGTCCGTTCGGCACTAGGATCTTCGGTGATTTGGATCACAACGAGTACGACTCCTTCAACCCCGTTCTCTTGAACGCTTCCACTTAGCGATCTACAAGGGTATGTAGATGAACTCTCCTTCCCCTCGTTGCTGGTTTCTCCATAGATAGATCTTGGTGACACGTAGGAAAATTTTGAATTTCTGCTACGTTCCCAAACAAGGACAACAATATAACCACAAGAAAATTAAACCAATCATAGTAATTCACCAATCACCGATAGGACAACGAAAATCTACTCAGACATCATAGGATGGCAACACATCATTGGATAATAATATGAAGCATAAAACACCATGTTCAAGTAGAGGGTACAACGGGTTGCGGGAGAGTGGACCGCTGTAGATAGAGGGGGGAAGGTGATGGAGATGTTAGTGAAGATGGCGGAGATGTTGGTGAAGATCACGGTGATGATGATGGCCCCGACGGTGTTCCAGCGCCACCGGAAGCGAGGGGGAGAGAGCCCCCCTTCTTCTTCTTCTTCCTTGACCTTATCCCTAGATGGGAGAAGGGTTTCCC
Source organism: Triticum dicoccoides (assembly GCF_002162155.2). Classification (NCBI taxonomy): domain Eukaryota; kingdom Viridiplantae; phylum Streptophyta; class Magnoliopsida; order Poales; family Poaceae; genus Triticum; species Triticum dicoccoides. The sequence goes on along the minus strand of NC_041380.1, from coordinate 605,558,990 downwards.
TCTGGTCCATGGTCTCCATGGCGTGGGAGGGGCGAGAGCCCCTCCGAGATTGGATCTATCTCTCTGTCTCTCTCTGTTTCTTCGTTCTCAGATTTTGCCCTTTCACCGTTTCTTATGTTTCCGGAGATCCGTAAATCCGATTGAGCTGAAATTTTAACACGATCTCTATCCAGATATTAGCTTTCTTGCGGCGAAAGAAGGGCACCAACCGCCTTACGGGGTGGCCACGAGGGTCAGGGGCGCGCCCCCTGCCTCGTGGGCTCCTCGAGCATCGTCTCGCGTTGATTTCACTTCCCAAAATTCACATATATTCCAAAAATAGTCTCCGTCAGTCTTTATCCCGTTTGGACACCGTTTGATATGGATTTTTTGCGAAACAAAAAAAAATGCAACAAACAGGAACTGGCACTGGGCACTGGATCAATATGCTAGTCCCAAAAATAGTATAAAAAGTTGCCAAAAGTATATGAAAGTTGTATAATATTTGCATGGAACAATACAAAATTATAGATACGACGGAGACGTATCAAGCAGCAGAGATCGCGGGCTGAAGATAGGTCTATCATCGAGAAAGAAAACTAGAAATTGCAGATGTTGAAATAGATGGTTGCACATCTTTATGCCATGAGCGACAAAACTATGCTGGTATCACCAACCCACCTTACAAATGATCCTGCCTTGGACATGGTGAGTTCTCTTCGAACTTATTTACTCATGTGCTTACAGGTCATTCCATCAATTGGGTCTAACAATGTGCCAGTAGCTAAACCTGGAGTCGGGCAAGCAATCCCAATAGCTACTTTCGATGTTCCCGTTCCAAACCCCAAAACCGTGTGAACTCCTAGTTATGTTCATGAACTTTGTGCTTTCCTATGCATGCACTTGTGGTTTTTACTTGCTATGCTTGAGAACATTGTGTTTGTGTGCTTGAGACGTTGTATTTGTGCTATTTGAGATCACATTTTGTTATGTATGTTGTGCAATGGTGTTTGACTATAATGTGGCAATGGTTGAGTCATTTGAGAAGTGATATTGTTGCTGTATATATGTGGGATATTATTTGTATGTGATTTGTTGCAGGGCTAAAAAATATGTAAAAATTAGCCCCTGCCAGAGGATTTGTTGAGTTCCTTACTCGGCTAAACATTTTTACCGAGTGAAACACTCAGCAATAAAGCCACGTGGCGTGACCTCGTATCTCGTTCTGGTCATTGCCGAGCTGGTTCCTTAAAATCACGACAAAAATAACATGTGTTACTACTGACATAGCTTTGTCGAGGGTGAAACTCAGCAACAGAGGAGAGACTCGGCAAACTGTGCAAGTCTTTGCCGAGTATCTGCTTGTGTACTCGGCGAACAATGCGATGATTTGCCATCTACCAAAGAAAGAATCTCGGTGAATAGTCCAAATTTGTCGAGTGTCAGTATAAAAATCTCGGTGAAGACTAAAATTTGCCGAGTACAGACTCGAGGGGTCTCGGCGAATAAGGCATCTCGACACTATATGGCTGCCACGTGTCTCGCTCCGGGGCTTCCGAATTCGCCGAGTCTGCACAATTGGCTCTCAGCAAAGAGGTCTGCCACATGGCAGCCGCCGTCTCCGTCTGGCCCGTCAGATACCTTTTTTGTGCCGAGTCCCGTGTTTAGTGCTCGGAAAATACTTTTTTAGAACTAAGGCTGAAGGAGAGTCCGGCTTTGAATTAACAAGGCCATCAACCGGCCAGGAGATACAAACACCCACAGTTACAACGAAGCATAGCAAACAAGCAAAAGAAAAGGAAAACAAAAAAAGACGGCAGATACAAGGTGATGCCCGAAACAACTTCCTAGCCCCAACATGTACAAGCAAACAGGAAATAAGCAGTACAGACTAGCTTGATGTTGCCGAAGCCCTTCAATGCGCGAGTGGAGCACCATAACCCTGACAGAGAGCAAACTTCAGGGGGAGTTACAGCCCAACAAAGATGGACATGCCCTCATCTACTCCGATAGGTGGACGCCGTCCTCGTACTGACCCTCTCCACTTCCGAAGGGGACCCCTGCCCCTCGCCCTGGATCGAAGGGCGCCGTACCGTTGGCAAGTGGCAATGCTCCCCTGAGCAAGGATTGGTACAAGCTTCCAGGTCACCATGGGAGATTCTCAGCACGACCCACCTGCTGCGCTAAGAACACCAAACGAAGAGCCTCATCAAGACACAATAACCCACACCCAAGGAAGAGAAGCTGTTGTTGAGCGAGGTTGAAGAAGAACTTGCAAGCAGAGGATCCAAGGCAGCCAATGCAGATAGCAGGACAGCACCCGCTGGAATCAGCACCAAGTTCAAGCCTTCCATGCCCTGTTGCTGCCAACGGGGAAAGAACCCTATCTTCATCCCGTCCATGCCATGGCACTGAGAGCCGGCGAGCAAACAACCACAAGTCATACAACGGACAACCAAACAGCAGAGCACTGCCCCAACAAGAAGACCATGGCGCCACCTCCACCTGCAAAGCCGCCACACACACTTGACAACCACACCCATCGCCCCTGCACACCCCCAACTCACCCAAGGCGGCACCTTCAGGAAGATGACGACGCGTCATTGCAAGAGGAAAGAGGTTGGGCGAGGGTGGGAGCGGGAACACCTAGATGTAGGGTTTTAAGGACCTCACGCTGGAGTGGTTTGTAAGTGATCGCTCAACCCTCAGACTTCGATCACCCAACCAAAAGTAACCGATTTGTTAGTTGAGGTTTTGTACAGTTTCATTGTCGAGGGACCAAACATTATAAATGGATCGACGAAAAATATATTTTTCTAGTAGAAAGCAAGGATAATTGAAATGATTATCGACAGACTATGGTAAACAGATATCACAAAGGATTAGGTTCTTGCAGAGTGATCGGACATGAGAAACAAACTAACTAGACCTGGTGGGTGGATATTGATCATTCACCTTCAGCCACCTGCTAGTGATCGACTAAATTGATATAGCAAACTAAACCTAAGAGGAGTATTCATCATGGATCTTGAGCTACAAGGATGCCTGCAGAAGGAGTTTAGGTAGCTAGCGGCTGTTCCACCAGTCATGTAACTGCTGGGACCAACTCTTCTTTCCAGACCACCAATCCTCGAAATCATCCAGCCCGTTCCTTCGTTTCAGCCGTATCTCCTTGCTCAAAATCTGCACGCCGCCCTCTGCAGTCTTCAAAACCAGAGTAAATACCCCCCAAATTATCACAAATCGCTTCATCCTCTCCATCCTCCACCGCCACATCCTAGTTAATAATCAAGCGACCAATCAATGATATACGAGAGAAACACCATGATGTAATAATTTCTAGAAGCAGAAAGAAAAAAAGAACCGAACAAACCAGTAGACATCATTGGGTCTGGGCTGGACTTGCACCGAGAGCAGCTCCAACAGCTCTTTGTTCTCTCGGCGGACACCGCGAGGGAGATCGTACTCGGTTGCCAAGGAAAAGCCCATGTTGTAAAGCTCCTCTTTCTTCACCTTCATCTCCGCCAAGCGGATCGCGAGAGGTTGCTTGGCCTGAGGGGCGGTAGCCTGCTTGCATGCAGGGCGAAGAATAAGATCCACCACAAAATAGATACTAGATACTAGTACAATCTTTGATCACAGCACGACATTCAGAGGGAGAGAAATCCAAGGTTGCACGCACGCTCGTGTCCGCGAAGAGCCGCCGTTGCGGATCCGAGAAGACGCGCCGCCCTTGCTCTTGAGTTCGTCGGAGCAGCATGCGACCGCCGAGCCTTAGGGCCGCCGCCGCCGCCGCCGCCATGGCTATTAATCCTAGCTAGTTTCGATTTCTAGTTTTTCGGATAGGGTCTGGTCTGCAACGACCGACCACGTATTATATCTACTATATGTTTTATTGTTTGAGAGGTTTTCCTTTCGAGTCCTCCTCTACCACGAAACACGTAGCGGCCTGGATCTTGAAAGGAGATCGTTTTTTTTTTTGAGAAATCTCACCACTTTATTAGATGATAGAAATGTTCATAGATACACGGGTCTGGTCATGGGGGATTCCCAACTAAACATATCGACCTACATCTAAGTTACAAGTAAACTTGGCGAGATTGTGAGCCTCGAAGTTGTTGTTTCTACTCTTGAAAGGAGATCGAATTAAGAGGGAGAGAGAGATCCTGGCTAAGCCCAAAGCCGAGGAATCAGCCCAAGCCCAATCTGGAAAGTCCACTTGGTTAGGTCTGGACCATGAAGCCTACTCGATTGAGCCGAATCCTATTTGACGCCTTAAGCGGGGTACACCTATTTCTCGATTTCTGTGAGAGCGAGGGAATGCTCGCTGAAGCGGACGGCGAATTGCGCCGGCCAAGGCGCGAGAGAGGCCACAGCCTCATTTTCCTCTTCTTTTTCATGTTTTCTGATTTATTTTTTGCTTTATTTTTGTACTTTTGTTTATAATTTAAAATTTGAAACATGTTGAACAAATATTTGAAAATGTTGAACAAGTAATTGAAAAAATATTGATCATGTATATAAAAATGTTAATCAAGCATTTTAAAAACAAATCCTGAACAAGTATTTGAAAAATGTTAAATGTGTATATAAAAAATGTGACCATGTCTTAAAAAATGATGAATTTTATTGATCCTGTATATAAAAATGTTAATCAACCATTTGAAACAATGTTGAACAAGTATTTCAAAGTGTTAATCAAGCATTTCATAAATGTTAAATGTGCATAGAAAGAATGTTGATCATGCATTGAAGAAATGATGAATCTTTTGAATCATGTATATAAAAAAAGTTAATGAAGCATTTGAAAAAAAATGTCGAACAAGTATTTGAAAAATATTAATCAAGCATTAGAAAATGTGTATAGAAAAAATGCTGACCATGTATTTAAAAATTAAGATTTTTTTATCATCTATATAAGAATGTTAATCAAGAATTTGAAAAATTGTTGAACAAGTATTTCAAAAATGTTAATCTAGAAATTAGAAAATGTTAAATTTGCAAATAACAAATGTTTACCATGTATTAAAAAGTGTTAAATTTTTATTGTAGGAATTTTAAATGTGTATTAGAAAAATGTTGTTGACATATACCAAAAGAAACAAAGAGAACAATAAAATAAAACCCAAAAAGAAACGAAATAAACCAAAGAAAAAAAGAAAGAAGAGCAAAGAAGCAAACGCAATAAAAATTGAAAAAGGAGGAGAAAAAAATGAAAAGAAATAAAATAAAACAATGAAAGAAAGCAAAAAAGAAAACCAAAGAAAAAAGAAAGAAAATAAAAAAACTAATGAAAAGAGACAAAAAGCCGAGATTAAAAAAAAAGGGAAAAACGGAGAACAAACAATGGAAAACCCAGGCTTGTTTCGACTAAAGAACAAGCACCTAACTTGTACACCACAAACAGGAGCCTTGCCCACTAGCTAGTCGCGCTTCCCCTTAACCAGGAGGGCAGGGTCTGAATCCTTCTAGCGCCCATTTTCCCTCTTCCTTTCCCTTTATTAATTGCACGCGAGTGCGTCGGCCCAATTACTATGCAGATGGAACAGCGAGAGAGACTTTTCATTTGGCTTAATGCGATAAATAGTTGCCGCATTAAAGCACCCCTTTCTTCGATTCTCGCAAAGGGGCGCACACCCCCTTCGCACGCTTGGTCGGCCCATATTACTTTTTTCTTTTGTTTCTCCAAAATGCAAAAAACAATGAGACTGTTGTGACTTGAATAGCCGATATCTTGATACATTGTACGATGCTCTAACCACACGACCAACCAAACCTGATGCGATAGGTTACAACCTTTTCGCTCTATTCTTCTTTCCTTCTTTCCTTTTTTTGGAATGGTTTCCTCATTTTTTTTCTTTTTCTTTTTTCTTTTCTCTTTCATCCTTCTCGCCCCCAATTCTCCTCTTCTTTTTTCCTTTATTACTTGCATGCGTGTGGGCCGGCCCAATAACTGCGCACATGCTGCAGCGAGTGAAACTTTTCGTCTGGCTTAATACGATAAATAGTCGCCGCGTTAAAGCGCCGCTTTCTTCGATTCTCGCAAAGGGGCGCACACCCCCTCCACCGCGCTTGGCCGGCCCATATTACTTTTTTTCTTCTTCAGGTTTTTCAAAACACAAAAAACTGTGAGACTGCTATGGTTCGAAAAGCCGATATTCTATACATTGTATGATGCACTAACCACACGACCAACCAAACCTGATGTGGTTAGTTACAACTTTTTCGGTCTACTCTTCTTACGCTTTTTTTTTCCTTTTTTGGAATGCTTTCCAATTTATTTTAGTTTTCCTTTTTTTTCTTTCCTTTTTTATAAATACATGAACTTTTTAAAAAATTGAAGAAATTTTCCCAAAATTTATAAACTCTCTTTAAATAGATGAACTTATTTTAAAATCGATGAACTATATTTACAAATTCAATGATATTTTAAAAAAATTGATGAATTTTGTCTTTAAATTTGAGAACTTTTTTCAAAAGTGATGAACTATTTCTCCAACTCCATGATATTTTTTCAAAATTGATGAATTATTTCTTCAAATTTGTGAAACTTTTTCAAAATTGATGAACTATTTTTCAAACTTCATGAACTTTTTGTCAAAACATATGAACTTTTTCAATATTTATTTAGTTTTTCAAAATTGATGAACTTTTTAAAAGTTTGTGACTTTTTTCAAAAAAATGATGATTTCTTTTGAAAATCGATGAACTTTTTTGAAGTTTGTGTACTGATCTTCAAAAATGGTGAACTTTTTCTAATACATGAATGTTTTAAAATAAATCAAAAATCTACATTGCACGGCCACACTTGTTCTTATATTAATAGTGCGATTATCCACAACTGTCCAATGGTTCCATTGGTTAGGTAAGCATGAATAGGTATGTGGCAACGCGGGTTCGAACTTGGGACCTCCTATATGCCGCTTATTGCGGCAAAGAGTCATTGAGTCACACAGAAGTTAGCTGACCTGGGCCGGCCCATCCGCGGTAGCGCGGTGTTAAAAATCAACAAAACAGAAAAGTATCCGGTAAAAAAACACCGTTCCCTCTAGTTAGGGTTTATCTTCCTCTCGTCACCGCCGGCGATGTTGAGATCGGTCTGCCCTTCATGCCATTAAACCTGGGTCTTGGACTCAGGCAGAAGCAAGAGGGAGAGATCTGTTTCCCTGGCTCCCCTGTTGGTTTCTCATCGAGGGGCTAGGGTTTCTTCGTTCCACAGCAACCACGCAAGAGTTTTGCCCTCGCTCCGCGATGGCGAACAAGGGCGATCCGTCAGGCTCGAGATCCAAGGGCAAGGGCAAGTTGGAGGATCTGATGCAGGAGCTGGCGCTGAAAGAGGATGATCTAGATGATGTGATCTTTGAGGAAGATGATGAGCCGGCAGAGGAAGAACTCCGGTGGATGATTCTGGCCTGGGTTCACATGGATAAGGACTATAGTTCGTACTGGGTCTTTCGAAACATGAGGACGGCTTGGGACCTTGCTAGGCCGGTTAAGATCAAAACCCTAGAGGAAAACCTTTTTCAGATGCAGTTCGACTGCCTAGGGGATTGGGAGCGGGTCACGCAAGGAGGACCGTGGCACTTCAGAGGAAACCCTGTGATCATTGCTTCGTATGATGGCTACACAAAACCCTTTGAGATCGAGTTGTTCGAGTTTGAGATCTGGGCAAGAATTATTGATCTCCCGATCGCTTTTCATGGTAAAGTCAAGGCACTAGCCTCAAAGTTCGGCGAGTTCGTAGAGTCAGAACCATCATCCTTTGATTTTGAGGGGAATTTCTACAGAGTAAGGGTCAGGCTTGACGCGCGCAACCCTTTGAAGAAGGCAACCTCGTTGATTCGAGGGGGTGAGAGACAGATTTTTGCTGTCAAGTACGAACGCCTGCCAGATTGGTGTCAAGTTTGCGACATGATGGGTCATGAGTACAAGGAGCATGGCAGTGGGGTTCACCCGCCTTCGGCCCTAATCTTCAAAAACCTCCGAGCTCCGGCCACAACAGCTTGGGGTACTAGGCGCCGCAACAGAAACCAGAGGAACATGACTTCAAACCAACAAGGGTCGGGCCAGCAAGCTACGAAGGAGGATGATGATCCTAAGCAAGAGAAGATGGAGACGGAGGATTCTGATGCCAATCGCAAACGTCCTTCTGATGAGGTGCAGGGTTTGCAAAACCACAAAGGAAATACGGGGCTGGAAGTGGTGCTCTCCGGCAAGAACGGATCTGCTACCCCAATCAGCCCTCCTCCAAAACAAGACCCGAAGAGGCCAAAAACTTCGCAGTCAGAAAAACCAAGCGGTGGAGTGGGGAAGAAGATCCCTAGTACGGGAGAGAGCTCGGACGCGAGAACGGCGGCCTCCCCGGCGGAGGACCGCCGGACGCAATGAGTCTTTTAAGCTGGAACTGCCGGGGTATTGGCAACGCCCCGACAGTTCAAGAGCTTCGTGAACTCGCGATTAAGTTTGCCCCTAAAGTTCTTTGTATTATGGAAACCTAGATAGATAGGGTTAGAGCTGAAAATCTAAAGAGCACTTTAGGATATGATAATTCTTTTGTTGTTGATTCCTCCGGCCGCAGTGGAGGGTTAGCAATTTTTTGGAATGATGAAATAAAGATCGAGATTTTGGGTTACTCTAAGTACCATATTGATGGGAAAATTTCTGGTCTCGGTGATAATACATGGAGGCTCTCGTGCTTCTATGGAGAGGCCCATACTCATCTCCGGCATCATACCTGGGACACAATGAAGAACCTCTCAACACTCCAAGATCTTCCATGGGTGTGTGTGGGAGATTTTAACGAAGTACTGAAACATGATGAGCATGAAGGCATTGGTTCCAGAAGCCAGTCCCAAATTCAGGGTTTTAGGGATGCAGTGGATGTGTGCGGACTGGTTGTCCTTGGCTTCAAGGGAACAAAATGGACTTTTGAGAAAAGAGTTGCGGGTGGTTCCTACACCCGAGTACGGCTGGACAGGGCACTGGGCTCAGTTGATTGGTGCGGTATCTTTCCTGCGGCGTCTGTTGAGCACCTGACGGCTGCGACTTCGGATCACTCACCGATACTGGTCCAGCTATATCCACCGAGAAGCAGAAAAAAGAGGAATCAATTTCGGTACGAAGTCATGTGGGATAGGCACCCAGAGCTTAAGGCGACCATCAAAACTGCTTGGGAGGCCAACGTCCATAACCTGCATGTGCATGAGGTACGGGCTAAGCTAGAGGCTCTGGCAAACAACTTGGGGGATTGGTCCCGTACCACTTTTGGTAGTGTAAGAGAAGAGATCAGAGGCTTAAAAAAGGAGCTGGAAAGACTGTGTAATGATGCAACGCGTGTTGGGCCATCGCATGCGGAGATAAAGATCAATGATCGTTTGATCGAGCTATACTTACGGGAGGAACTTATGTGGAGGCAAAGATCCCGTGTCCAGTGGCTCTCAGAAGGGGACCGAAATTCCCATTTTTTCCATATGAGAGCCTCAATGCGACGAAGGAAGAACCTTATAAAGGCGCTGCAATGGCCAGATGGGCAAATGACGAATGACTTAACTGAGATGCAACATATGGCTCTCGATTTTTACAAAACACTATATGCCTCAGAGTGAGTTCAGGGGGTTGACGATGTGCTTGATCATGTACCGGTGAAAGTGACTCATGCTATGAATGAAACCCTTCTTGCACCTTACAGTGACAAAGAGGTAAAGGAAGCGTTGTTTCAAATGTTTCCCACAAAATCCCCGGGTCCGGATGGCTTCCCAGCACACTTTTTCCAGCGGCATTGGGATATTTGTGGAGAAGTGGTTACTAAATTGGTGCTAGCAATTGTGAAAGGAGAAGAGAGCCCGGCATGCATTAATGACACAATGTTGGTTCTCATCCCTAAGGTACAAAACCCCACATTGCTCTCTCAATTCCGACCGATAAGTTTATGTAACGTTTTCTACAAGATTGCCTCGAAAGTTCTGCCAAACCGTCTGAAGCTGGTGTTACCGGATATCATATCTGAGGAGCAGTTGGCATTTTTACCAGGGCGATTGATTACGGACAATATAATTTCAGCCTATGAATGTTTGCACTTCATGAAAAGGAGTAGATAAAAAAATAGCTATGCTGCACTGAAACTCGATATGATGAAGGCTTATGATCGTGTGGAGTGGACATACTTGAGAGCTATTATGCACAAGTTGGGTTTTGCACCAGCATGGGTTGATATTGTGATGACCATGGTTAGTTCAGTAACCTTTTCAGTCATGTTCAATGGAGTAAAGTCTGAGGTGTTTACACCCTCACGAGGTATACGACGGGGAGACCCGATCTCTCCATACCTTTTCCTGATAGCAGCAGAGGGCCTTTCGTGCCTCTTAAAATCCCAGAATCAGTCATCCCAGTTCAGCGGCATTAAGGTGGCACCATCCGCACCGGCGGTAAGTCATCTTTTATTCGCGGATGACAGCCTGCTGTTTTTTAGGGCGAGCGTTGATGGAGCAGAAGCAGTGTCAAACTTGTTGGATACTTATTGTATGGCCTCGGGGCAGAAAGTTAACAAGGACAAATCTTCCATCTTTTTCAGCAAGGGATGCCCAGAGATAGTACGTAACGCGGTTAAGGGCTTCCTCCAGGTACCAAACGAATCTTTGAGTGACAGATACCTGGGCATGCCAACTGGTGTAGGTCACTCAAAGAAGGGAACTTTCAAATACTTGAGTGACAGAGTTTGGGACAAGGTGAAAGGATGGATGAGCAAGTGCCTTTCAGCAGGAGGAAAGGATGTGTTAATCAAGTCGGTAGCCCAAGCTATCCCGGTTTTTTCTATGTCCTGTTTTAAGTTACCACGAGGTTTATGCGATCACATAAAATCCATTATCCGGAAATTTTGGTGGGGCTGCAAACAGGGTGAACGAAAGTCTGCATGGTTTCTTGGGATATCATGACGCGACAAAAGCACTTGGGAGGCCTTGGTTTCAGAGATCTTGAGCTGTTTAACTTGGCCCTGTTGGCACGCCAAGCTTGGAGATTATTACAAGAACCAATGAGCCTGAGTGCAAGGATTTTGAAAGCAGCGTATTATCCGGAGGGAACAATTTTAGATGCAGTGGTGGGCTCAAAACCTTCACAGATTTGGCATGCAATCGTGGAGGGGCGTGATTTGTTGCAGCAGGGAATCATTCGTTGGATCAGCAATGGCCAAACAACGGAGATTTGGGTTGACAACTGGATACCAAAAGAGATGACTCCACGGCCGATAACTTCGCTCGTGGCCGACCCTGCCAGGTATGTTTCAGAGTTAATGCTACCGGCCACCGCATCTTGGAATGAAGAAGTAATCAGAAAGGTATTTCTACCGATCGACGCCGAGGCTATTTTGAGGATACCAGTTTGTACACGCAACATAGATGATTTCTGGGCTTGGTATCCGGAGAAGAAGGGAAATTTCACGGTAAGCTTATAAATTTTTGCAACAAACAAAGATACAGAGAGAAGAATGGCTGGAAGGACGGGGCGGTTCATGTTGTGGAAAAACAAGGTTCCCTCAAAGATAAGAATCTTCTTATGGAGGTTGGCACACCATTCCCTGCCAACTACTGATATTTTGAACCGTAGGAACATGTCCACCCGAGATGCTTGTTCGCTGTGTGGATGCGAGGATTCATGGAGACATGCTCTTGTCGCCTGCACTATGTCGAGGTGTGTGTGGGCTTTGACTGAAGACACCATCGTTTCCAGCATGACTGAGAATGAGGAAGCGGATGCGAGGATCTGGCTTTTTCAGTTACATGAGTCGATGGACCATGTCAACTTCACACGTATGGTCATCACTCTTTGGTCGATCTGGTACGCTCGTCGGAAGGCTATATATGAATCAATCTTCCAAAGCCCACAACAAACTGTCAACTTTGTCAATAACTACATCAGCGATCTTGGCCTCATAGCTACACAGGAGCATCATCCAGCGCCTATATCAACCGCCCAAGAGAGGCCATTGCGGTGGCTTCGACCGCCGGCTGGCAGTGTCAAGATCAATGTAGATGGGGCGTTGGCACGTCGAAGTAGAGGAGGAGCAGTGGCAGTTCTATGCCGGGACCAGGACGGTGTCTACTTGGGTTCGTCGGCGGTGGTTTATCACCACACGCGGGATCCTCTTCTTCTGGAGACATATGCTTGTCGGGAGGCACTAGCACTCGCCGACGACCTTGGGATAGGAAACATCTATGTGGCTTCGGACTCCCAGGAGGTGATTAATGACATCAATAGGGGCACCGGAGGCCCAAATGCATTCATTGTGCATGAAATACCGAGTCACTGTAATGATTTTAGCTCTTGCTCTTTTGTTCATGAGCGTAGGAACTTCAACTTCGAGGCTCATAATCTCGCAAAATATGATTGTAAGCTAGGTATAAGGCGTCATGTTTGGTTGGGCACACCTCATGACCCAACTTCTGTACCTATGACTGTTTCTTTGATTGAATAAATATTGCGAGATCCCTAAAAAAAAACAGAAAAGTGTTGGGGGGTAGGAGTCAAACACACGACCAGCGGCACATCGGACCACGCCGTTGCCACCGCAACCAGCTCACTTTAGTTAAAGATTTGCAGCCTGACGCTTAAAGAAGTACGCGAACCGGAGGGATCGAACACATGACCTCCAGCGAGTGAACCACGTCGCTAGCTACTGCAGTCTCTGATTTGTTCTCCATAAAATAACAACCCAGTTTAAATAATTATAAGCAGCTAAAATTTTACGTTTATTTTGAAATTTTGAACGTGATTTTATTTTTGACAAAAGTAAATGTATTTTGAATAACATACATTTTAAAAAATTGTTGAAAAAAATATAAACTCAAACATTTACTGAAAACACAAACATTTTTTGGGAGCTCAAACAATTTTCACAAAAGAAGGAACAGAATTGAAGACAAGAACATTTTTCAGAACTATTCACAATTTTTGAACAATGCAAACATTTTATGAAAAACACAAAAAATCGTAATTACGATTTTCTTTCCAAACTGCGAACATTTTATGAAATTCCTTGAACGTTTTTGAAATTTCTGAACAAACTTTGAAAACATGAACATTTCTTTAATTTGAGAACAAATTTAAAAACAGGAACCTTTTCTGAAAATCCTGAATTTTTAGAAATTATGATCTTCAAAAAACAAAACAATTACGAATTTCTCAGAATATATTTTGAATTTGCAAACAAATTTCGAGAACATGAACATCTTTGAATTTGTGAACAAATTGTGCAAATAGGACTGCTTTTCCAAAATCGTGAACATTTTGTAGATATGTGAAGAAATTTTGAAAACATGAACATCTCTTGAATTTGTGCACAAATACTGAAAACAGGGATATATGCTGAAATTCACCAACAATTATGGAATTTGTGATTTTTTTATTTTGAGATTCAAAACTTTTTTAATTTTTCTAATATTTTTTAAAAGAAGCAAACACATTTTAAAATGCTAATATTTTTGGATTTTCTGAAACAAATCGGAAAATAGGAACATTTTTAGAAAAAATGAATAATTTTTTGGAAATGTAAACTTTTTAGGATTTTTGAACATTTGGTGGAAAAAGAAGAGAAAAATTGAAAATAAAAAAAGCAAAGTGAAATAAAATAAAAAGGAAAGAAAACAAAGCAGTAAAAACAGAAAGAAAAGGAAAAAAAAGAAAAAGAAAAAAATGTTTCAGGAGCATTTAAAAGGTTCACAAAACCGAAAAAACTAGTTGCAAACTACTAGAATGTTCCCAAAACCGGAAACAGAAAGCTTCCCGTACAGCTACCAAATGGGGCAGCCCAGTGTGCTCGATATCGATCAGTGCCTGTGCTTGCGGCGACAATTTGCAGCAAAGTGTGGGAAATAGGAAAAGCGCCACGGAAATGCCACTTTTTTTTGCTGGGAAACGTTTCTATGCGGCGTGCCAGCCAAAACTTCAGCTGGTCCCGTGCGAGCCACGCGATCGGGCCCATCGTACGCCTCGCGCAACCCACCCCCACTGCCTTATCTTCTTCCTCCCGATCCCCTTCTTCCTGCCGAATTCTCTCTCGTCGTGTCCACACACGGGGGTGGCCACGCCCTCCTCTTCCTCCTTCGGATCTCGCCGCCGGCTAGCCCGAATCCCGTGCAGGTCCATACCTCCAACGTCAGCGGCATGCCCACTTCTTCCGCTGCCCCCGGCTCTAGGTTCCTTCTGCCCCGACGAGCCGGAGTTGTAGCTTTTTTGGTCCTCGGTTGCAACATCGTTGGAGGGGCAAATGCTTTCAATTTCGTTTGGAAGAAGATGGTTGCAGCAACGGGGAGAGGAGGTCACGCCGCCGTGGTGGTAGCATCTCCGGTGGACGGTTCCAGTAGCTCTTGGATGGCATATCCATGGCGGCATCCAACCGTTCGATTCGAAAGATTCAACTAGCGGTATATAAAGCTTCAACAAGACACCATGCACTGAAAAAAGATACAATCGTTCATATGAAAGCTACAACTATAGTTTGAAAAAGCTTCAATGGACCCCCGTACAACTAAAAAAAGCTTCAATAGTTCATGTGAAAGATTCAAACCGTATTTGAAAAAGCTTCAAACGGTGGAGTAGAGAGGTTTCAATCCACCACTATGAAATAAAAAAGTTCTACGACCATCATTTTGGAAAGCTTCAACTGTTGAATTGAAAAGCTTCAATCGGTTTTATAAAAAGCTTCAACTGGCTTTAAAGGAAGCTTCAACCCGCGAGTACACAATGAAAAAGTTGCAATCGTTGACATAAAAAGCTTCAACCCGGCGACGAAAATCTAGAACTGGCACGTCACCATTGATACAATGGCGGCATTCCTTCGCCGCAGCTTCAACCTTCGCCGGTAGGAGCTACATGCGGCGGAGCCGGCGAGAGCCACGGTGACGGGGGGTGCTGTGATCGGGGCAAGCCATGCTGGGAAGAAGAGATGGTGATGCTGGAGAGGGGTCGTCGACCAGGAGGATGTCCAGGCGATGGGGGGGCAGTCGAAGGCGGCAGTCGGCGGCGACGTGGACAGTCGGCGAGCTGGCTGACGGCTGGGGGAGATCACGGGGGGCTACTTGAGATGAACATGCGCCAAGGTTTCTTTAGCTACTGAAGCAGTTGGGGAAGAAGGCATCGTGCGGCTAATACAAAACAAAGTGTACATATAGAGGTGGATTAACGAGCGGCTCGGCTCGTTAAGCTCGTGTTCGTTAAGGCTCGGCTCATTAAGCTCATTAAGATTAACGAGCAGAAAACCATGCTCGGCTCGGCTCGTTTGAAACTCGTTAAGCTCGTGAGCGCTCGTTAATAGATTATAATGTATTATGATATACATGATGAATGTATAGGTATGGTTTTGAAGACGAAATATGGTGACTACAAAAAAAAAAGTATTTTGTTGCCTCATATGTCGATTAGATTGAATAGATGGGCTAAGGTGCTATAAAAAGTTTGTCACGTAAGATGAAAATATGTGGTGTGTTGCTATTAATGAGTTCAACGAGCTACTCATGAAATTCGTTAGCTCGCTCGCTAAGCTCATTAAGCTTAACAAGCTGAAATCAATGATTGGTTGTGTTCATTAAGAAGCGAGTTACGAGCTTAACGAGTCGAACTATCAAGCGTTCATTAAACTCACGAGCCATGAGCTTTTGGTCCAGCCCTACGTATATACGCGGTGCGACCGGCCGAAATTTTGACCGGCGCACCGGCGCCTATCACTCGCCTTTTTTTGTGTGTGTGTTTTTCTAGAGTTATTCATTCGCTGTGATTTGCTTCGCGGGCCGGCCGAACCAGGCGCTGCAGTGGGCGCCAGCCACCTGTTCGGTGGCTTAAGGCGCCGAGCAGGGGGTGTTAGAGTTGTTCAGTAGACAGAGGCCGCTCCGGCCCATGTAGGTATTACTTTCTAATCAGGTTTCTATGCTTGCACCGGTTTTGTGAAACTTCTAGAAGCTCCCAACGAAATTTTCCGTTTTGGTTTTTACTTTTTAAATTCACCAATTTTACAATATATTAATTTTCTTAATTGATAAACTTTTTTAGTTCATGATTTTTGTCAAATTCATGAAGTATTTTTAAAATTCATGATCATTTATTAAATAAAGCGAACATTTTTCGAATTAATGATTTTTTTTCAGATGCACATACTTTTTTCGAAGTTCATAGATCTGCAAACTTTTATGGAAGTCACGACCTCATTTTTCAAAATGCTGAGCTTTCTAAAGTTCTTGAACATTTTTTATGTATGGTTATTTATCTATAGAAAAACCAAATGAAAATTTTAAAATCTAAACCGTGGTTTTTATGTTGCTACCGAGCGAGCGAGCTACACAAGACGATGCAGCCGAGCGATCGAGCACTAGTGAATCGCTCAGCAAGGCAAGCGCTACTGAGCCACACGGCCTGTTTGGCGTCAGCGCGGGCATTGGGGGGTGAACCGACGCCTTGAGCGCTAGGGAGGAGGCTCCTCGGTTGAAGTTTTGGTGCCTGTTAAGATAGACGTTACTACCCCTTATCGCACACCTGCGTGTACGGAAGTTTTTTCTTCCCTAGGTCTCGCGACTAGGGTTTGCTAGTCCTCCGGAGGCGCCGCGGCCGTGAGTTCCCTTTGTCGTCGGGTGTGATCCGGCAAGACCGTACCTGCTACCTGCTGCCTGTCTCCTCTCTCCCCTTGGGGTCCATTGGTGTGGGAGTGCACGCAGTTAGGGTTTTGAGGGTGGAGTTCCCTAGCCATGGCGGATATTGGTTCTGGGAGCGGATCGGGAGATTGGAGCCATGAGGAAGCAGCAACACTGCTGGAGAGATTGAATCTCGAGGATGAGGAGGTGGATGATCTGGTCTGGGAGGATGAAGCCAACGCTGAGGACATTAAGCCCAAGTGGCTAGCCCTAGGGCGGCTGTTGACAACAAAAAGCTTCAGTCAGAGCGCGTTGATTGCGGACATGAAGGCAGCCTGGAATATAGCGCAACAGGTGGTTTGGAGAAGAATCAATCCGAACCTGTACTCAATTCAATTCAACTGTCTTGGAGACTGGAATAAAGCGATGCATCAGGGGCCGTGGGACTTTAAGGGATCGACGTTGCTATTGATGGAGCATGATGGGTTTGCTAATCCGGAGAAGGTGAAACTATGTAAACTGGAGACGTGGTGTCAGATTCATAAAATGCGTGATGGAGTCCTAAGGAGCCCAGCGGCCTTGAGAAATTTGGCTAGCAGAATTGGTGAAGTTCAGGAGGTGCAAATGACACTCCCCAATGGATTCGTAGGTGAGTTCATCCGTGCTAGGGTGAAACTGGATGTTAATAAGAGGCTTACCAGGGCGGTTGGAATAACTAGAGCAGGGGTGACTGAGAAATATCTTGGTAAGTTTGGAAAACTTCAAACATTCTGTCATGCATGTGGGTTCATGGGGCACTGGTATGAGGAATGTGGTACAGGAGAGCATGACATAACAAAATTTGAATGGGGCCCTTTTATAGTAGCTTCAAGGAGGGGAAGAGGAGGAGGCTGTGGAGGCCGAGGGGGCACAGGTAGAAGATCGGATAGAGGGGAGGATGAGACAGAGGATGGAGGAAGAGGGCTCGGCAGAGGGCTCGACAGAGGAGGAGGCCGCAATATGCAGATGGATATGAATCAGGAGAGTTGAAGATTTAACGCAGTGGGCAAAACAGCAATGAGGAAAGCAAGGGATGAGGATGAGCGTATGATAAACCCTGAGGCCACTATCCCGAGTCAGGATGTTAGAGTAATGGAGGGGGCAGAATCGGCTCAATCGTTAGCAATACACCAGGCTAATAATGCCAAAGGGCTGGAACACGTTGAGAACACAGGAGGGGTGGGAATCTGTTTGGGAAAGAGAACAGCTGAGAATTCGGCTACAGCAGGGGCAGAAAACTTAGCCATGGTGCCGGTGAGCATATCTGCGAAATCGGTCGTTTCAAATCTAGTTCATCGCTATGAAGGTGAGGATGAAGAACCCAGCTGCTCAAAGAACCAAGTACTGACCCCCCAAAAGAATGCAAATAGGAAGAAACTCAAAGGAGTGAATGGAGAAGTGTTGAGCAACTCAGAGGAAACAGTGCAGGAAACAGATTATAAGAGATCAGCAGCCCCTTTCGAAGGGGACCGCCGGGCGCAATGAAACTGTTAAGCTGGAACTGCCGGGGGCTTGGGAACGCCCCGGCAGTTCGCGCTTTGCTGGATGTCCAGCGGAGTTGTAGCCCAGATGTGATGTTTTTGTCGGAGACACACTTAGAAAGCTATCCGGCTGAATGTTTGAGGAGAAGACTGAAAATAGATCATAAAATTGTTTGCCCTGGTGATAGTAGAAAGGGAGGTCTGGTGATGTTTTGGAAAAAGGAAGTAAAGGTTCTTCCACTAAATTTGGATCCAATGTTCATTGATGTACAAGTTGAGGATGAAGGACACTTAGTGTGGAGGTGTACGGGGATGTATGGGGAATTTAGATGGACGTAGAAATATGAAACATGGGAGAGAATGCGCCGGTTGCATCAAAACAACAATATGCCATGGCTATTGATTGGGGACCTGAATGAAATTCAGTTCTTGTCTGAAAAGGAAGGAGGGAACCTGAGACCGCCGCAGTACATGCAGGCCTTCCAGTCGGCGATTGATGACTGCGGATTGCGGGACATGGGTTATATAGGTGATCACTTTACGTGGCAGCGAGGTGAAATCAGGGCGAGGTTGGATAGAGGGCTAATCAACGCCGGTTGGGAAGATATGTACCCATCGGCGGTACTGCAACACTTGCTATACAATCATTCGGACCACCGCCCAATTTTGGTTGATACAGAGTACTATGCTTCTGCGCATGGTGGAGGAGAGCGTACAAAACGCTTTGAAGCTAGATGGTTGAAGGAAAGAGATTTCCCGGAACTAGTTCAAGAAGCGTGGCATGCAGCAAATTTGAATCCGAACCTCACAACCATTCATGAGAAACTAAACAGCATGCATGACTCGTTTCATGACTGGGATCAAAGGGTGCTGAAGAAACCAAAGAAGAGGCGTCGGAAAGCGCAAAGAGATCTTGAGGAAGTTATGACGGGCCGAATGAATGAGGCCAGTGAGGAGAAGAGGAAGGAGATCTCAGAGCTTATTGAATTCCTGCTTGAGCTAGAAGAGATCCATTACATGCAGCGATCAAGAGCGGGATGGCTGAAACATGGAGACCGCAACACGGGGTTTTTCCAAGCCTATGCAAGTGCTAGGCGTAAAAATAATATGATTAAAAAGCTGAAGGACGAGAATGGAAATACTCTGGAAGGTATGGATACCCTAAAACCACATATAAAAGGATACTTTAGTAACTTGTTTACTTCCGAGGTTAACCTTGTAGACCCGGCTGTTATAAGTAAAGTGCAAACTAAAGTGACAGATCAAATGAACGATATGTTGATGGCCCCTTATACTGCTGACGTTGTGCGAAAAGCTGTGTTCAGTATTGGTGATCTTAAAGCCCCTGGGCCAGATGGCCTTCATGCTATTTTCTTTAAAAAATATTGGGGTATACTAGGAGATGATATAACCCAAGAAGTTTTGTTTGCTATTAATAGAAGGCAGATTCCAGAGGAATGGAATGACACATCTATTGTGCTGATACCCAAAGTTGATTCTCCTGATCTAATCACACAATATAGGCCGATAAGCTTGTGCAATGTGTTGTATAAAGTTATTTCTAAGATGTTGGCTATTAGACTAAAGGGGATCCTGCCTGAGATCATATCACCTTCCCAGAGTGCGTTTGTTCCTGGGAGACTTATCACAGATAATGTGTTGATTGCCTATGAATGTGTTCACAAGATCAAGAATAAGAGGGCAGGGGCGGCTGGTCTGTGTGCAGTCAAGCTAGACATGCATAAGGCCTATGACCGAGTGGGATGGATTTTCCTCAGGAGAATGATGGAGAAACTGGGGTTTAACACACAGTGGATAGACATGATCATGGCGTGTGTCTCTTCGGTAAGATACAAGGTGAGGATAAATTCTCAAGAAACTGAAATTTTTGTACCTTCAAGGGGGATTAGACAAGGGGATCCCCTTTCTCCCTATTTGTTCCTTCTATGTGCAGAAGGATTATCTAGCATGTTGCAGTATGAAGAAGAAGTTGGTGGCATGGATGGGATTAGTGTGTGTAGAAATGCACCATCAGTATCACACCTTTTATTTGCCTATTGTGCAAGCTCTGGACAGATGGTGAGCCTGGCTAAATCAAACATATATTTCAGTCCTAATACTAATGAGGTAACAAAAGCAGAAATTGGTCAAATACTTCATATTGATACACACTACTAGGGAAAAGCCTATACACAGAATCTTACCAGCAGCGCGCTTTAAAATCAGGCGCTGCTGCTAAGTAGCAGTAGCGCAGGTTTTTAACCCTCGCTACTACTAAGTTGATAGAAGTAGCGCTGGTTTTTTACCCTCGCTACTACTAAGCGGCCTCTACCGTGCCCCCCGGGACATGCCATAGTAGTAGCGCGGGTTTTTAACCCTCGCTACTACTAAGTAGATAGTAGTAGCGCTGGTTTTTACCCCTCGCTACTACTAAGCGGTCTCTACCGTGCCCCTGGGCCATGCCATAGTAGTAGCGAGGGTTATAAACCCGCGCTACTACTAAGAGGTCTCAATCGTGCCCCTTCGGGACATGCCATGTGAGGGGTAAAATCCCTCGCTACTACTGAAGGTCCCATTTTGAAACTCTACCCCCCACCCCCGTGGATCGCCTTTTCGGTTTTGTAAAAAGCAAAAGAAAATGATAAAAACTTCAAAAATTAAAATCCTTCGAGATGTAGTTATGTTACTACATCTACTAGTTAGAAAAATTTAAAAACTTAAATTTGGACATGTTTTGCAAAAAGTGTAGGGAAAATGTAAAACGGCTATAACTTTTGCATACGATGTTAGAAAAAAACGTATAATATATCAAAATGTTTCAAAAATTAAAATCCTTCGAGATGTAGTTATGTTACTACATCTACTAGTTAGGAAAATTTAAAAACTTAAATTTGGACATGTTTTGCAAAAAGTGTAGGGAAATGTAAAACAGCTATAACTTTTGCATACGATGTCAGAAAAAAACGTATAATATATCAAAATGTTCAGCACGAAAATCCACATACGATGGAGACCGCCTATGGCCTGTTTGCAAATTTTTAGAATCCTCAAATTCTAAAAGGAAAAAAAGTTATGCTCAAATTTCAGTTTTTTTAATTTTGGTCAAATCTGGTCAAACTGTGGTCAAACTACTTATTCAAGAAGTATTAGTGTTACTAAATAATTATTCAAGAATATTAGTGTTACCAAATAATTATTCAAGAATATTAGTGTTACTAAATAATTATTTCAGTTTTTTGGAATTTTGGTCAAATCTGGTCAAACTATGGTCAAACTTTGGTCAAAATGTGGTCAAACCCCTTATTCAAGAAATATTAGTGTTACTAAATAATTATTGTTTTTTAGAACAATAGTTTTAAACTCAAACAGCGAAATGTGTGACTTCATGCTCAAGCTAAACTCCCGAGGGTTAATAGGATTGACATCTTACTATTGTCAGGAAAACAACAAGTGCAGACTTGGAATCGAGGGAGAATAGAACCCGGAAGTTAAGCGTGCTCAGGCTGGAGTAGTGAGAGGATGGGTGACCGTCCGGGAAGTTAGATGATTTGGAATGATGAGGGGTGATTAGAGATTAAATTGAGCAGCGATGAGGGTGATTAGAGATTAGAGGTTAAAATAATTTGAAAATTCGCGCAAAAAATTCGAAAAAAATTCCGCGGGTTAGTAGTAGCGCGGCTTTTTACCCACGCTACTACTAACGGACGTAGTAGTAGCGCGGGTGGCACCCGCACTGCTGCTATACGTTAGCTGTAGCGCCTTATTAGTAGCGCAGGCCCTCGCGCTGCTAATAGGCCCAAAACCCGCGCTGCTGCTAGGCTTTTCCCTAGTAGTGACAGAAGCTTTGTCAGACAAATACCTGGGTCTTCCAGCTATTGTGGGGGCAGATAAGAGTGATTTTTTAAGCACTTTGTTGAAAGGATAAGAGAAAGAATATTAGGGTGGATGGAAAAGCAACTTTCTATTGGGGGCAAAGAGATACTACTGAAAGCTGTTGCACAAGCTATTCCAGTATTTGCTATGTCAGTCTTCTGTATTCCAAAAGGGATTTGCAAAGAGATTACAGACATCATAGCTTAGTTTTGGTGGGGGGACAATGAGGATCATAAGAGGCTGCATTGGATGGCATGGTGGAAGCTTTGCATCCCCAAAAGTGAAGGTGGAATGGGCTTTCGAGATCTATACTCGTTCAATTTAGCAATGCTTGCAAAACAGTGCTGGAGGATTGTAACAGAACCAGAATCCCTGGTGGCCCGTGTGTTGAAAGCTAAGTACTTTCCTAATGGGAGTATCCTAGAAGCTACCCTGAAAAATGGTTCTTCCTTTACTTGGCAAAGCATAATGAAAGGCTTAGAAACTTTCAAAAGAGGAAATATATGGAGAATTGGCACAGGAGAACATGTGAATATCTGGAACAATCCATGGATACCCAGTAGCACAGACAGGAAAGTGATCACTCCCCGTAACCAAACACTTCTGACAAGAGTTTGTGACTTGATGGATCCGCTGACTGGTACGTGGGATGAGGAGTTACTAAGAGATGTTTTTTGGGCAGTGGATGTGCGTAGGATTATGCAAATCCCAATATACCCGTTAGCCTTCGACGACTTCATTGCTTGGCAACCTAACAGGACAGGGATTTTCACTGTAAAAATGGCCTACCATCTTCAATGGAGTCATACTTATAGGGCACATGCAAATAGGACAGAGAACCCGACTGGATCTGCACCCGTGGATATCTAGAATACCCTTTGGAAACTTCAGGTGCCACGTAAAGTTCAAATATTTGGTTGGCGAATATTGCAAGGAATCATCCCTCTAAAATCAATCCTAATGAACTGGCATGTAGGGTCGGATGGGGCCTGTCCGATTTGTCATCAGGGAGCGGAGGATCTGAAACATCTTCTGTTTTTGTGCACTAATGCAAAGGAGCTTTGGAGGCGACTAGGTATGGTGGATGTCATCAAACACTCAGCTGTGGTTGATCGGTCGGGGTCTGTTATTGTAGAACACATTCTATCCCTACTAGAGAAGCAACTATCCATACATCCTAGTGTCGAAGTTAAGCAAGGTCTGATGGTAGGGGCATGGTATCTATGGTGGATAAGGAGGCAGATCACTCATAATGAACAAGTTCCCCCGACATGGAGATGGCCGCTTTCGGTCCTCTCTATAATTCGTAACTTTGCAACAATACATGCAGGTCCATTGAGTGTGTCTGAAGCAACTTGGACAAAACCAATCCCAGGCTCTATTAAAATGAATGTCGATGCGGCTTTCTTTTCAGATGAAGGTGTGGGTGCTACCTCGGTGGTCCTACGAGATGGAAGGGGAAGTTTTATTGCGGCCGAATGCAAGTTTCTTCCGGTGGCAGTGGATGCGATTACATCAGAAGCCATGGCAATGAGGGACGGATTGGTATTTTCTAATTCTCTGGGATTTAGCTGTCTGGAGGCAGAATTTGATTCTCTACAAGTTATCAACTTCTGTACGGGTCAAACAAGATGGTGGGATGAAGCGGCAGCGCTCTTTGCAGAATGTGTGGATTTAGGTACATCGATTGGGAAGGTCATCTACAAGCATTGTTTACGTTCATGTAATCGTGCAGCTCATGTGCTAGCAAATTTCAGTTTTTGTAATAAGCTTTCTTCTGTTTGGTTGCATGAGCCCCCTGATTTTTTGGTTAGGGAGCTTGTGGATGATGTAAACATTATTCATAATCAATAAAGCTAGCCATGATGGCCTTTCCTCAAAAAAAAAAGATAGACGTTACTACCCCATCGATTAAGGAATTCCCATTATGACGCATGGGAGCTCTTACACGGCCTATAATGCGCGAGAGCAACTAGTTAACGAGCACTTTTTCGGGAGCCTCGCAACGATTAGTGCCACTTTGGCGCGCTCTCAGCCATTCTCCACGTGTCGCGCTCTCAACTATTCGCCACGTGTCGCACTTTGGAAGCTCCCTTCAGATTTTGTTTTTTTTTTCGCACGCGTTTTCGGCTTTTAAATGGCTTTCTTCAGGGTTTTTCGATGTTTTGGTTTTCCATCGATCTTCCTTAGCTTTTCGATAAAAAAATTCAATTTTTATGTGAAAAAACATGTTTTTTATTTACTTTCGCGAGGGTCATGGTTTTGCTCCCGTGAGAGGCACGATTTTGCTTTCGCGAGAGTCATGATCGTGCCTCTCGTAAACAAAAAAACACATTTTTTTCCTTTTGCGAGAGTCACGGTTTTGCTTCCGCAAGAGGCACGGGTGTGCTTTCGCGAGAGTCACGGCCGTGCCTCTCAGAAACGAAAAAAAACACGTTTTCTGTTTTTTTCCTTCGCGAGAGTCATGATTTTGCTTCGGCAAGAAGCACGATTGTGCTTTAGCGAGAGTCACGGCCGTGCCTCTCGGAAATGAAAAAACACGTTTACTGTTTTATCCCTTTCGCGATAGTAACGGTTTTGCTTCTGCGAGAGGCACGGTCGTGCTTTCACGAGAGTTAGGACCGTGCCTCTCGGAAACGAAAAAACGAGTTTTCTGTTTTTTTCTTTAGCAAGAGTCATGATTTTGCTTTCGCGAGAGGCACAGTTGTGCTTTCACGAGAGTAACGACCGTGCCTCCTTGGAAACGAAAAAAACGCGTTTTCTCTTCTTTTTTCCTTCTGCGAGAGTCGCGGTTTTACTTCCGCGAGAGGCAAGGTTGTGATTTCGTGAGAGGCGTGGGCGTGCCTCTTTCGGAAAGGAAAAAACCCGTGGTCCCGGTTTGGTTTTTCATCTGGTTTTTTCGTGAAAAAAAAGTTCGTTAAAACCTATCAACATGGGATCTAGTTTTGAAGATCTCAACGCGAGGAATCAAACGGTGAAAGCGGTTTGAGATTTGGACGCACGGTTTGAGAGATAAAACGTTTTGAATAAACGGATCTACAAAAAAACGAAAAACTCCCGGTTGCGACAAGTGGCGCGCTGCATGTGCGCCACTTGTCACAACCTAGGGAGTTGGAGTGATCTTTGCAACGAGTACTCCTCAACTAGTGATTTCGATAATTCACTGCGGACGAATTGAACGCGCAACCCCGGTACCCCCTTCGCACCCTTCTGGGCAAGCCCATGTGCGGGCCGGGACGCCGGCTGTTTTTATTTTCTTTTCCTTTATTTTTTTTCCTTTTTTCCAATAATTCAGGATGTATAAAAGTTCTAAATTTCAGAAAAAGTTGCTAATTTTGAATGAAACACATGATTTCAAAATGATGCTTGAAAATTCAAAAAATATTCATGAATTTTATAACTGTTCATGATTTATAAAAAAACTTTGCAAATTCGAAAAGTGTTCATGAGTTTAAAAAATATTCACGATTTCAAAAAATATTCATGAGTTTTAAATAATGTTCATGATTTAAGAGAATGTTGACGAATTTGTAAAAACAAAACCACGATTTCGAAACAAATGTTCACTTATTTAAAAATGTTCATAATTTAAAAAAGTTAATGATCTAAAAAATCATGAATTTAAAAGTTATTTGCTTGTTGAAAAAAATGAAAACAGAAAAACAGAAAAGAAAAAATGGAAAAGAAAACACAAAATATATTTAAAAAGAAAAAAAATGAAAAAAGTAAAAGAAAGAAAAAAACGAAAGAAAATAAATAAAAGAATAACAGAAAAACCCAGTTCAGGGAAGGTTCTAGAACCTTCCTAGAACCGGTTGGAGTGGAAACCCCGATATGGGCCTATAGAAACAGTAGCGCGCGAGGGGGGTACGTGCTATGTTGGCCCTCCTAGGCTTCCGCCTACTTTTTCTTCTCTTAAGTCTACAATAAGTGGGAGAGGCAGGATTCGAACCTACATAGAAAACCTTCAACAGATTTACAGTCTGTCGCTTCTTTAAATAACTATACTAAACTAAAAACAAAGAAAACTTTTTTGCATGATTCAAATGAAAAATATTTCTCAGCGAATTCATAAGGGTTGGGTCCTTTGTCAATGACTTACTTTCCTAGTAGCAGAGATGCAAGACTAACTACTTTCTTCTGCTAGGCGTTTCTTGAAGGAAATATGCCCTAGAGGCAATAATAAAGTTATTATTTATTTCCTTATTTCATGGTAAATGTTTATTATTCATGCTAGAATTGTATTAACCGGAAACATAATACATGTGTGAATACATAGACAAACAGAGTGTCACTAGTATGCCTCTACTTGACCAGCTCGTTGATCGAAGATGGTTATGTTTCCTAGCCATAGACATGAGTTGTCATTTGATTAACGGGATCACATCATTAGGAGAATGATGTAATTGACTTGACCCATTCCATTAGCTTAGCACTTGATCGTTTAGTTTGTTGCTATTGCTTTCTTCATAACTTATACATGTTCCTATGACTATGAGATTATGCAACTCCTGTTTACCGGAGGAACACTTTGTGTGCTACCAAATGTCACAACGTAACTGGGTGATCATAAAGGTTCTCTCTACAGGTGTCTCCGATGGTACTTGTTGGGTTGGCGTATTTTGAGATTAGGATTTGTCCCTCCAATTGTCGGAGAGGTATCTCTGGGCCCTCTCGGTAATGCATATCACTTAAGCCTTGCAAGCATTGCAACTAATAAGTTAGTTGCGGGATGATGTATTACGGAACGAGTAAAAGAGACTTGCCGGTAACGAGATTGAACTAGGTATTGAGATACCGACGATCGAATCTCGGGCAAGTAACATACCGATGACAAAAGGGAACAACGCATGTTGTTATGCCGTCTGACCGATAAAGATCTTGTAGAATATGTGGGAGCCAATATGAGCATCCAGGTTCCGCTATTGGTTATTGACCGGAGACGTGTCTCGGTCATGTCTACATAGTTCTCGAACCCGTAGGGTCCGCACACTTAAGGTTTCGATGATAGTTATATTATGAGTTTATGAGTTTTGATGTACCGAAGGAGTTCGGAGTCCCGGATGAGATCGGGGACATGACGAGGAGTCTTGAAATGGTCGAGACGTAAAGATCGATATATTGGACGACTATATTCGGACATCGGAAAGGTTCCGAGTGATTCGGGTATTTTTCGGAGTACCGGAGAGTTACGGGAATTCACCGGGGAGTATATGGGCCTTATTGGGCCATACGGGAATAGAGGAGAGAGGCCAAAAGGAAGGAGGCGCGCGCCCCCCTCTGGTCTGAATTGGACAAGGGGTGCAGGCCACTTTTCCTTGTTCCTCTCCCCCTCTTTCCTTCTCTCCTACTCCAACAAGGGAAGGAGGAGTCCTACTCCCGGTGGGAGTAGGACTCCCCCCTTGGCGCGCCCTCCTCCTTGGCCGGCCGCCTCCCTCCCTTGCTCCTTTATAGACTGGGCAGGGGGCACCCCGGATACACAACAGTTAATCATTGATCTCTTAGCCATGTGCGGTGCCCCCCTCCACCATAGTCCTCGATAATATTGTAGTGGTGCTTAGGCGAAGCTCTGCGACAATAGAACATCAAGATCGTCACCACACCGTCGTGCTGACGGAACTCTTCCCCGACATTCTGCTGAATCGGAGTCCGGGGATCATCATCGAGCTGAACGTGTGCTAGAACTCGGAGGTGCCGTAGTTTCGGTGCTTGATCGGTCGGGCCGTGAAGACATACGACTACATCAACCGTGTTGTGCTAACGCTTCCGCTTTCGGTCTACGAGGGTACGTAGACAACACTCTCCCCTCTCGTTGCTATGCATCACCATGATCTTGCGTGTGCGTAGGAATTTTTTTGAAATTGCTACGTTCCCCAACAGTGGCATCAGAGCCTAGGTTTTATGCGTTGATGTTGTGCATGAGTATAACACAAGTGAGTTGTGGGTGATATAAGTCATACTGCTTACCAGCATGTCATACTTTGGTTCGGCGGTATTGTTGGATGAAGCGGCCCGGACCGACATTACGCGTACGCTTACGCAAGACTGGTTCTACCGACGTGCTTTGCACACAGGTGGCTGGCGGGTGTCAGTTTCTCCAACTTTAGTTGAACCGAGTGTGCCTACGCCCGGTCCTTGCGAAGGTTAGAACAGCACCAACTTGACAAACTATCGTTGTGGTTTTGATGCGTAGGTAAGAACGGTTCTTGCTAAGCCCGTAGCAGCCACATAAAACTTGCAACAACAAAGTAGAGGACGTCTAACTTATTTTTGCAGGGCATGTTGTGATGTGATATGGTCAAGACATGATGCTAAATTTTATTGTATGAGATGATCATGTTTTGTAACCGAGTTATCGGCAACTGGCAGGAGCCATATGGTTGTCGCTTTATTGTATGCAATGCAATTGCGTTGTAATGCTTTACTTTATCACTAAGCGGTAGCGATAGTCGTGGAAGCATAAGATTGGCGATACGACAACGATGCTACGATGGAGATCAAGGTGTCGCGCCGGTGACGATGGTGATCATGACGGTGCTTCGGAGATGGAGATCACAAGGACAAGATGATGATGGCCATATCATATCACTTATGTTGATTGCATGTGATGTTTATCTTTTATGCATCTTATCTTGCTTTGATTGACGGTAGCATTATAAGATGATCTCTCACTAAATTTCAAGATAAAAGTGTTCTCCCTGAGTATGCACCGTTGCCAAAGTTCGTCGTGCCCAGACACCACGTGATGATCGGGTGTGATAAGCTCTACGTCCATCTACAACGGGTGCAAGCGAGTTTTGCACACGCAGAATACTCAGGTTAAACTTGATGAGCCTAGCATATGCAGATATGGCCTCGGAACACTGAGACCGAAAGGTCGAGTGTCGGTGTCAAAACCGGCGGATCTCGGGTAGTGGGTCCCGAACTGTGCGTCTAGGCCGGATGGTAACACGAGGCAGGGAACACAATGTTTTACCCAGGTTCAGGCCCTCCTGATGGAGGTAAAACCCTACGTCCTGCTTGATTAATATTGATGATATGGGTAGTACAAGAGTAGATCTACCATGAGATCAAGGAGGCTAAACCCTAGAAGGTAGCCTATGGTATGATTGTTGTATATGAAGTTGATTGCCTACAGACTACAACCCTCCGGTTTATATAGACACCGGATAGGGTTAGGGTTACATAGAGTCGGTTACAATGGTAGGAGATCTTGAATATCCGCATCGCCAAGCTTGGCTTCCACGCCAAGGAAAGTCCCATCCGGACACGGGACGAAGTCTTCAATCTTGTATCTTCATAGTCCTGGAGTCCGGCTGAAGGTATAGTCCGGCTACCCGAACACCCCCTAATCCAGGACTCCCTCAGTAGCCCCCGAACCAAGCTTCAATGACGACGAGTCCGGCGCGCAAATTGTCTTCGGCATTGCAAGGCGGGTTCCTCCTCCAAGTCCTTCATAGAAGATTGTAAACACCAAGAGTAGTGTCCGGCTCTGCAAAATAAGCTTCCACATATTGCCATAGAGAGAATAATATTAACACAAATCAAATCTGCTGACGTATTCCGCAGTGCGTCATCACACTACGGCCAAGTCCTTTACTCAAATCGTTTTCACTTTTCCACCTCAGCTTGTTTTGCGAGGCGGTTTCCTTGGCACGTCTTGTCAAAGCAGAGATCGTGTGCCCCCCTTTTATGGGATTCTCATCAATACGGACGTGGGTAACCCAGTCGTGCCCGTTAGCATGTTTTCTCGATTAAAGGCGACTCCCAAACGGTTATGGGGAGGGCTCTTGGTATTCAACTTTTTATAAAGGGTCCAAGGCCTTACTCCTTTTTTTAAATCTCAAGCGAGTTCGCCCGTTGCCTCGAGTTTCGACACCCTAGGCTCCAGATTCCAGGCGCTTCGGACCTTCGACAATGTCCGGTTCTGACCTTCAAGGCCGATGGACGCCCTCCTCCGTCACGGAGGAGGACGTAGTAAAGTTATGGGAGGCTAAGTTCCTGACCGGCGAAATTTGGCATAGGTTGCCTGCTCAAGGGCAGGTCATCCCCAGTCCCCAGCCCGGTGAGAGCGTGGTGTTCATGTCTCATTTCCTTCGGGGATTGGGCTTCCCAATGGATCCCTTTGTGAGGGGACTGCTGTTTTATTACGGGCTAGAATTCCATGACTTAGCTCCGGAGTCCATCCTCCATATCTCCTCGTTTATCATTGTATGCAAAGCGTTCCTCCGTGTTACCCCTCACTTCGGATTATGGCTCAAGACTTTCAAAGTGGAGCCGAAGATGATCAAGGGATGGCACGCAGAGTGCGGAGGCGCTGTTATAAGCAAAAATGTTGATGCTCCATGGCCCGAGGGCTCTTTTCAAGAGGAGCTAGGCTTGTGGTAACGAGAGTGGTTTTATATCACCACTCCTCGGAGCACCAAGTGGGTGGCGCTTCCTGCCTTTCGCTCGGGTCCCCCACCACGGCTAGCGTCATGGGTTAACAGAGGGTTAGATTGGGTTTTGCCCAAGGACGTGCCCTTGTTACATGGACGAATTAAGGATCTCCTGGAAGGAGACCTCAGCCTGGTTAAGGTGACGTAGGTCATGCTGATTCGCCAAATATTGCCCGGCAAACGTCGCTCCCTTCGCCTGTGGGAGTTTAATCCAGAGGGACCACGAGCTCTCCAGAATTTCATGGGCGCAATGCCCGCGGAGATGTATAAACTATTCTTCGGATCACAAGAGATGTGTCCGGATTTGACCGAGGATGCATGCCTAAGCTGCAATCGCCCGGATACTCAAGTAAGCAACCTTGTGCCCGGACCTTCTATCCGTATAATTGTCATAAACTTGCCCCTAAAAGAGCCATCCTTTTAAACAGGAGTGGATAGCGAAGGAAAAGCTGATCAGGTGTCCGGCTCCCCTTCTCGAAACCAGGCCGGATCCCGTGCTGGTCAGGATGCTGGAGATAATGCCTTTGGAGGGAAGCAAGGGGGAGGACAAGGAAACTATGGCCTCCTCGAAGGAGGCTGCTCCGAAGGGAGGAACCGACAGTTCCTCTCCTAAGGGGAAGAAGAGAGCCGCCTCTGACGACCCGGAAACCATGGCCTCGAAGCGGGGGAAAAAATCCTCGTCAGAGGGTCCGACGCCGGGGAGTTCCTCGGCCGGACTACGCCCTCAAGGGGATCAGCCCTCCAGCGAGCCGTAAGTAGAGAAAGATTTTCCTTTGAGGGATGAGGGAAATCCTTAATTTATATCTAAGAAGATTAACCGAATTTTTACCTTGTAGCTCGGCCCTCAGCCCTTCTCAGCAGAGCTCGTCTTCGGGGGATCTCCTTCCGGAGATGATGGAGAGCGGGACGCCTCCCCCTGCCGTGCCGCCTAGCGAGGCGGGCAACCCTGAGGTGTCATCGCGGAGGGTTTCCCCGAATCCGGCAGGGGCGGAAGATAGCTATGTACCCCCCCGAGGTTCTCCGCGTCTGGCCTTCGAAAGAGGTCGTGGGACAAGTCCGGCACCGTCTGGTGCTCGGCCGGAGGAGCTAAAGATTCTGCTGGGGCGAGCTTCTATCTCGGAGGAGCATCGTGCATTGATGGGCACGGTGATTGAAAGGATCTCATCCGCAGAGAGTGGATTGCATGAGGCTGTCAAAAGTTTACTGACGGGTTTTGAGGTACATTAGATAATGTACACTTTTGTCAGTTGCGCATGAATAAGATGCGCCCTGTGTAGATAGTAGCCCCTGAGACTCTGCACGACGTCAAGAAATGACAGCACGCGGAGGATCATAATCCCAGGTCTAAGATGTCGCCTTTGAATGTAGGCGGCAGGGTGTCCGGAATCGAGCCAAACTGATGATTTTGCCGAACTAAAGCGGCAACTGGACATGGCAGATGCCGACATCGCGCTTGTCAGCAAGCGGCTTGATGAGGCTCAAGGTATGTAATTCCTCGGGCGGCATCAGGTAAGAAGAGTTTTATGCCAATGTCTTACGATATGTGTGCTTGACGCAGATGGTGCGGCCGCCGTGGAGAGTCTTAGGGCAGAACTTGCCCGAGTTAAAGAACAAGCCAGAGAAAGTGATGCGGCTACCAAGAAAGCCCTTGAAGAGCTCAGAGCCGAACAGGCTGCTCATTGCCGAAGCAAGGAAGAGATGGCTGAAAAGTTAAAGAGTGCTACAGACCATTGCAGACTTCTTGAGAAAGAAGACCAGGCGAAACAGACGGACTTAGAGAAGGCCGTTGCCAATGCCAAGGATGCGCGCTCTGCAATGAGAGCTGCGAAGGAGGAGCTGCGTCAGGCCGAACAGATTGCGGCTGGAAAGCCCTTTATGCTGCGAAGGAAATTTTGCGATCCGAAGTTTGCTCCGTTGGACTGGATGTGGAGTGTGGAGGATACCTATCTGGATTTGGCAGCGAGTGCTGCTGATGCGACCGAACACTTTCGAGATCAGAAAGATCGCGAAGTGGAAAAGCTTTTCTAGTCGCAGTTTCACAATCCAGAGCGTCCAATGGCAGTGGACGATCGTTTGGCTCAATGGGCCGAACTGAATAGGTTGTCCGGACTCGCCACGAAGTACGTCATGGGTCATCTGTGGCCGGGGAGATCGGAGCCGAAGAGTTATTTCAGCTTGGTGCAGCAATTCCTTGATGCGGTGCCGCGTATAAATGAAATGAAGAGGTCAGCATGCATAGAGGGCACAAGGATGGCTCTTGCCCATGTTAAGACATACTGGGCAGAGATGGAGACCACCGTTGTTGCGTCCCGAGATTCGGACAAAAGCCGAGTACCCTCCGAGCACTATTTTCAGGAAGTCCTTGAGGGCGCTCGTGTAATAGAGACGCAGTGCTCGAAAGATGCTATGTTATGATAGCATGTGTAATTATAAAGTAATATTTTGATAAACTGTAGTGGCCTTTTTATACTTGTGCCTTCAAGTATTGGGAACACCTCCTGTGCGGCCGTTTTAATATATATATAAAATCTGAAAGATGGCAGTCGTTGGCTTCAGCCCCCACGCACATAGTGCGGGGGTGCTCGCAGAAGACGCATTGTCACACTTAACCCAACATCTTGGTCCTACAAAGGAGGTGATAGCGCAGCGGGCCAGGCAACTAGACTATAATGCTTTAACACTTTCACTTAGCCATAGGAGCTTGACAATGAGACTATTTAAGTAGCTCTTTGGTGGCGACTGCGCTCATCTGAGTTCGGGACGCGTATGTGCCTGACCGGGAAGTGGCCCTTCGTTAAAGCAGAGGAATCCGATAGATTCCGATAGGTCATCGAGTGGCTGACCAGTCTCACGCTACATCATGACAGTCAGTTTTCGGCTTTCTCTACTGAGGTGCTCGCCCGGCCGAACCGGGGCACAATCACAGTAGTTCTCCTGGTGCTACCTTAGCCGATAGAGCGGAACGTAAGGTAGCCAAACTCAGGAGCCGGGCAACCCAACATTTGACCAAAGACATGATTCGGAGCTGATGCATATAATGCCAAAACTCGCGACGCCGAACACTCCCTAAGGTGTTCGGTCTTTATGAGTGCGGGCGAAACAACACTCTTTATTAAAAAAGCCCCTAGTGTCTAGGTACGTGCAAAAAATTCTGACGTGGCCACATGCCAAGACGCCAGCCTCCTCCTTGGTTATATCAGAAAAAACCAGGGGATGTGTAGCAACAAGAGACAGTAAAAAAGGTTTATGCAGGGTCTTAATCTAAAAAGAATCCTTTAGGACGGGTCCCTACTGCACGTCCGCACCTGTGTCTCCGTTGTGCCGTATCCTGGACGGGCGCCGCATGACGTTCATCTGTAAAAGAGAGGAACTGAGTTGAAAACGGGTCGTGCCGAAAAAGTTTAAAATAAACAAAGTATAAAGTAAAATATATAAGATTGAGCTTTATTGTCTCTTATTGTATATGCGTGAAGTCCCTAGTGCAGGGGTATATGGCCACTAACCATCCGCGTTCGTGGTCTTGAATGACCTATTTCGAAGTTTTTTGGCCGGTGAGGCCATTTTGCTGTGGGGCTGTCAAAGCAGCCGCACAGTCCTCCGCTTGGGGAGGCACACTTTAGTGCTTCCCCTTCAAAGAGATGATGCCTCGTGGACCGGGCATCTTAAGCGTAAGAGATGCATAATGCGGTATTGCGTTAAAGCGAGCGAAAGCTTCGCGTCCCAGTAGTGCTTGATAGCGACTTGAGAACGGGACGATATGGAAGGTCAGCTTTTCGCGGCGGAAGTTATCGGCCGAGCCGAATATGACTTCGAGCCAGAGAAAACCCATACAATGGGTGTCCGGACCAGGTATTACCCCTTGAAAGGAGGTTTTGCTGCGGCGGATTCTTGCTGGGTTTATCCCCATGTGCTGGATTGTATCCTGATATATCAGGTTTAGTCCACTACCGCCGTCCATAAGGACATTTGAAAACTGGAGCCCGCCAATTATTGGATCGAGTATCAAGGCAGTCCAGCCTGCATTCTTGATATTTCTAGAATAATCTAGCTGATCGAAAATGATCGGTTTTGACAACCAGTGGCAGGACTCTTTGGGGATGAGCCCTGTGGTGCGTACTTTTACGGGCGCCGCATGTTTTGTTATGTGAAGTAAGTTCACTGTTTTTACTTCTTGTGGGAAGTTCTTTTGTTTCCTGGTGCTCCGCTTTTGGGGTTCGTCCTCGTCTTCGCTTGGTGTGTCGAGCCCCTTGTGTTCGGCATTGAGTCTGCTGGATTGTTTGAAAACCCAACAGTCTCTGTGGGTATGGTTAGCGAGATTCCCGGGAGTACTGTGTATCTGACATATCCTGTCCAGGATTTTATTTAGGTTGGATGGATCGTCCCTGTTATCCCGTGGGGCGATTTTGCCTGATTTTGTCGTGAGCCTTTGAATCCGGCATTGACTGCCGTGCTCTTCAGACTTTTCTCCTTAGTCCGGCGACGGTCCTTGTTGCGTCGCGGTTTTCCGTTTCCATCCCTAGTTTCAAATGTACTTGGGTCGCTGGG
Organism: Triticum dicoccoides; assembly: GCF_002162155.2. Lineage (NCBI taxonomy): Eukaryota > Viridiplantae > Streptophyta > Magnoliopsida > Poales > Poaceae > Triticum > Triticum dicoccoides. Next base: position 605,524,022 of record NC_041380.1, on the reverse strand, counting down.
GCTGCACCTTGCCAACCAGCTGTCCTCCCTGCACAAAAGCGGGTCATGAGGCTTGTTAGTGCGGCCATTGTTCTTGGCTTTTCTTGGCCGAGGTGTCTGGCGAGCCATTCGTCTCGGACGTTGTGCCTAAAAGCTGCTAAGGCTTCGGCGTCCGGACAGTCGACTATCTGATTCTTTTTAGTGAGGAATCTATTCCAGAACTACCGAGCTGATTCTCTGGGCTGTTGCGTTATGTGACTAAGATCGTCTGCATCCGGAGGCGGACATAGGTCCCTTGAAAATTTGCTCGGAAAGCATCCTCGAGATCTTCCCAACTTCCAATTGTGTTTTCAAGAAGGCTTTTAAGCCAATGCCGGGCTGGCCCTTTAAGCTTAAGGGGCAAATATTTTAAGGCGTGGAGATCATCTCCTCTAGCCATGTGTATGTAGAGGATATAATCCCCGATCCAGACTCCAGGGCCTGTTGTTCCATCATATGCCTCTATGTTTACGGGTTTGAATCCCTCTGGAAATTCATAGTCCAGGACCTCATCGGTGAAACATAGGGGGTGTGAGGCGCCCCTGTATTTGGGTGTGCCGGATTCTGATGATGGCTTCATAGCATTGCTTACGAGAGCTTGCTTTCTTGGCCCATAAATGGACCTGACTGGGCCATGGTGTGAATCCTTAAGTGGGTCGCATGCCGATTTAAGTGCGGCGCCGCTTGCCGCTTTATGGGGTCGTCTATCCGACCGTGTGACTTTCTCATTTTTTGAATGTGAGGGCTCTAGGGCCTCTTCGTCGAATTCAGGCAGTAGCTTTCTTTTCGGATAGCTTTTAGCGCGGTGACTGTCACCGTATTTATCTACGGTATTGATTACTTTGCTCCATCTAATCCGGAGTGCATCTTCCGCTGTTTTTAGCTTCCGCTTCTGCTTTTTTAGGCTGCGTGCAGTTGCAAAGAGCCTCTCGTGGAGATTCTTCTGCTCCATAGGTTTATCCGGCGTGAGGTCGTATGGAATGCCGTTTTTGCTGCAGGAGGGATGTTCGGTTTCTCTATCCGTGTTGCCCTGTTCGGGCGGTTGCTCTAAGGCCTGTGTTGGGGAACATTGCAGAAAACAAAAATTTTCCTACGGTTTCACCAAGATCCATCTATGAGTTCATCTATCAACGAGTGATCGGATGCATCTACATACCTTTGTAGATCGCGAGCGAAAGCGTTCAAAGAACAAGGATGAGGTAGTCGTACACGACGTGATCCAAATCACCGGAGATACTAGCACCAAACGGACGGCACCTCCGCGTTCAACACACGTACGGTCAGCGTGACGTCTCCTCCTTATTGATCCAGCAAGGGGGAAGGAGAGGTTGATGAAGATCCAGCAGCACGATGGCGTGGTGGTGGATGCAGGGCGTCACAGCAGCAGGGCTTCGCCTTATACTACGTGAGGAAGAGGTGTAGCAGGGAGAGAGGGAGGCGCCAGGACTCAGGGTGCAGCTGCCCCCTCCCCCCCTCATATATATAGCCTCCCCTAGGGGGGGCGCCGGCCCTAGGAGATTAGATCTCCTAGGGGGCGGCGGCCAAGGGCTGGAGTGGCCCCCAAGCCAAGGTGGGGCGCCCCCCACCCCTAGGGTTTCAACCCTAGGGGCATGGGGTGGGCCTAGGGGGGCGCACCAGCCCACTATGGGATGGTTCCCCTCCCCACTTTGGCCCATGGGCCCCTCCGGGATGGGTGGCCCCACCCGGTGGACCCCCGGGACCCTTCCGGTGGTCCCGGTACAATACCGGTGACCCCGAAACTTGTCCCGATGGCCGAAACAACACTTCCTATATATAATTCTTTGGCTTCTTCCCGGCAACTTGCTTGCCGGGCGCGGCAACTTCCTTGCCGTCCTTCTTGAAGTTCTTTTTACCCTTGCCCTTCTTGAACTTAGTGGTTTTATTCACAATCAACACTTGATGTTCCTTCTTGACTTCTACCTCTGCTGATTTCAGCATAGCAAATACTTTAGGAATGTTCTTTTCCATCCCCTGCATATTGAAGTTCATCACAAAGCTCTTGTAGCTTGGTGTAAGCGACTGGAGGATTCTGTCAATGACCGCGTCGTTCGGGAGGTTAACTCCTAGCTGAGTCAAGTGGTTATGTAACCCAGACATAGTGAGTATGTGCTCACTGACAGAACTATTTTCCTCCATCTTACAGCTGAAGAATTTGTCAGAGACTTCATATCTCTCGACCCGGGCATGAGCTTGGAAAACCATTTTCAGCTCTTCGAACATCTCATATGCTCCGTGTCTCTCAAAACGCTTTTGGAGCCCAGGCTCTAAGCTGTAAAGCATGCCACACTGAACGAGGGAGTAGTCATCGGTACGTGCCTGCCAAGCGTTCATAACGTCTTGTTCTGCAGGGACAACAGGTGCGTCACCCAGCGGTGCTTGTAGGACATAATCTTTCTTGGCAGCTATGAGGATAATCCTCAGGTTCCGGACCCAGTCCGTGTAGTTGCTGCCATCATCTTTCAGCTTGGTTTTCTCTAGGAACGCGTTGAAGTTGAGGACTACATTGGCCATTTGATCTACAAGACATATTGCAAAGATTTTAGACTAAGTTCATGATAATTAAGTTCATCTAATCAAATTTTTCAATGAACTCCCACTTAGATAGACATCCCTCTTCTAGTCATCTAAGTATAACATGATCCGAGTCAACTAGGCCGTGTCCGATCATCACGTGAGACGGACTAGTCAACATCGGTGAACATCTTCATGTTGATCGTATCTTCTATATGACTCATGCTCGACCTTTCGGTCTTGTGTGTTCCGAGGCCATGTCTGTACATGCTAGGCTCGTCAAGTCAACCTAAGTGTTTGCATGTGTAAATCTGTCTTACACCCGTTGTATGTGAACATTAGAATCTATCACACCCGATCATCACGTGGTGCTTCGAAACAACGAACTGTCGCAACGGTGCACAATTAGGGGGAACACTTTCTTTGAAATTATTATGAGGGATCATCTTATTTACTACCGTCGTTCTAAGTAAACAAGATGCAAAACATGATAAACATCACATGCAATCAAATAATAATAGTGACATGATATGGCCAATATCACATAGCTCCTTTGATCTCCATCTTGGGGCTCCATGATCATCTTGTCACCGGCTTGACACCATGATCTCCATCATCATGATCTCCATCATCGTGTCTCCATGAAGTTGCTCGCCAACTATTACTTCTACTACTATGGCTAACGCATTTAGCAATAAATTAAAGTAATTTACATGGCGTTTCTCAATGACACGCAGGTCATACAAAAAATAAAGACAACTCCTATGGCTCCTGCCGGTTGTCCTACTCATCGACATGCAAGTCGTGATTCCTATTACAATAGCATGAACATCTCATACATCACATATATATCGTTCATCATTCATCACAAATTTGGCCATATCATATCACAAAGCACTTGCTGCAAAAACAAGTTAGACGTCCTCTAATTGTTGTTGCAAGTTTTACGTGGCTGAAATAGGGTTCTAGCAAGAACGTTTTCTTACCTACGTGAAAGCCACAACGTGATTTGTCAACTTCTATTTACCCTTCATAAGGACCCTTTTCATCAAATCCGCTCCAACTAAAGTAGGAGAGACAGACACCCGCCAGCCACCTTATGCAACTAGTGCATGTTAGTCGGTGGAACCGGTCTCACGTAAGCGTACGTGTAAGGTTGGTCCGGGCCGCTTCATCCCACAATACCGCTGAAGCAAGATAAGACTAGTAGCGGCAAGAAAGTTGACAACATCAACGCCCACAACAAATTGTGTTCTACTCGCGCAAGAAGAACTACGCATAGACCTAGCTCATGATGCCACTGTTGGGGAACGTTGCAGAAAACAAAAACTTGTCCTACGGTTTCACCAAGATCCATCTATGAGTTCATCTAGCAACGAGTGATCGGATGCATCTACATACCTTTGTCGATCGCGAGCGGAAGCGTTCAAAGAACGGGGACGTGGTAGTCGTACACGACGTGATCCAAATCACCAGAGATCCTAGCACCAAACGGATGGCACCTCCGCATTCAACACACGTACGATCAGCGTGACGTCTCCTCCTTCTTGATCCAGCAAGGGGGAAGGAGAGGTTGATGAAGATCCAGCAGCACGACGGCGTGGTGGTGGATGCAGGGCGTCACAGCAGCAGGGCTTCGCCTTATACTACGTGAGGAAGAGGTGTAGCAGGGAGAGAGGGAGGCGCCAGGACTCAGGGTGCAGCTGCCCCCTCCCCCCCTCTTATATATAGCCTCCCCTAGGGGGGAGCCGGCCCTAGGAGATTGGATCTCCTAGGGGGGGGGGCGGCGGCCAAGGGCTGGAGTGGCCCCCAAGCCAAGGTGGGGCGTCGCCCACCTCTAGGGTTTCAACCCTAGGCGCATGGGGTGGGCCTAGGGGGTGCACCAACCCACTATGGGCTGGTTCCCCTCCCCACTTTGGCCCATGGGGCCCTCCGGGATGGGTGGCCCCACCCGGTGGACCCCCGGGACCCTTCCGGTGGTCCCGGTACAATACCGGTGACCCCGAAACTTGTCCCGATGGCCGAAACAGCACTTCCTATATATAATTCTTTACCTCCGGACCATTCCGAAACTCCTCGTGACATCCGGGATCTCATCCGGGACTCCGAACAACATTCGGGTTACTGCATATACATATCTTCACAACCCTAGCGTCACCGAACCTTAAGTGTGTAGACCCTACGGGTTCGGGAGACAAGCAGACATGACCGAGATGACTCTCTGGTCAATAACCAACATCAGGATCTGGATACCCATGTTGGCTCCCACATGCTCCACGATGATCTCATCGGATGAACCACGATGTCGAGGATTCAAGCAACCCCGTATGCAATTCCCTTTGTCAATCGGTATGTTACTTGCCCGAGATTCGATCGTCGGTATCCCAATACCTTGTTCAATCTCGTTACAGGCAAGTCACTTTACTCGTACCGTAATGCATGATCCTGTGACCAGGCACTTGGTCACTTTGAGCTCATAATGATGATGCATTACCGAGTGGGCCCAGTGATACCTCTCCGTCATACGGAGTGACAAAATCCCAGTCTTGATCCGTGTCAACCCAACAGATACTTTCGGAGATACCCGTAGTCTACCTTTATAGTCACCCAGTTATGTTGTGACATTTGGTACACCCAAAGCACTCCTACGGTATCCGGGAGTTACACGATCTCATGGTCTAAGGAAAGGATACTTGACATTGGAAAAACTCTAGCAAACGAACTACACGATCTTGTGCTATGTTTAGGATTGGGTCTTGTCCATCACATCATTCTCCTAATGATGTGATCTCGTTATCAATGACATCTAATGTCCATAGTCAGGAAACCATGACTATCTGTTGATCAACGAGCTAGTTAACTAGAGGCTTACTAGGGACATGTTGGTGTCTGTTATTCACACATGTATTACGATTTCCGGATAACACAATTATAGCATGAATAAAGACAATTATCATGAACAAGGAAATATAATAATAATGCTTTTATTATTGCCTCTAGGGCATATTTCCAACAGCCTGCTCGTCGTCTACCGGCTCGTCCTGCTCTATGGCTGGGTTTTTATCGAGGCGGGGCTTGGATCGGCGTTTACGCCGATGCTTTGATTGCTTTTCGGGGGTCGATCTCCCGTTCCGTCCCCTTTTTCCTCGTTGTCGCTTCCTTTAGGGGTATCCACCATGTACACATCGTGAGATGAGGTGGCTGTCCAATGCCCTATGGACGTTGGTTCATCGGTATCTCCTGCATCATCATCCATGCTGTCGATGTCTCCGGACTCGAAGTTGAGCACGTCATTTAAATTGTCGACAGTGGCTACCAAGAGGGTGGTGGGTGGGCTTTGAATTTATTCATCGTCCGTATCCCACCCTCGCTGACCGTAGTCCGGCCAGGGCTCTCCTGATAAAGAGAGAGACTTAAGAGAATTCAGGATGTCACCAAAAGGCGAGTGCTCAAAGATGTCTGCGGCAGTGAACTCCATTATCGGCGCCCAATCGGATTCGATTGGCAGGGGCGCGGGGGGTTCAGAGTCTGGGGAGGAGTCCGGATCCTCGGAGTCACGGGTCATGCAGAGTGCGGGGCTAGCGTTCGGCTCGATCGCCTTTGAGATCGCAGCCCCCGAGGTGACGTCCAATCGCTTGTCCTCTATTGGCGCAATAGGCTCCGAGTTAGGGGTCAGAACCGATGCGTGTGCGGCCTCCAGGGCACTGTTCGGAGGCAGAGCTAGATCATGCCCCTCGAGATAGTGCGGCGCGCTTGGCTGTGGCTCGAACCCGTCGAAGATCAAGTCTCCGCGGATGTCAGCCGTGTAGTTTAAGCTTACAAACCTGACTTGATGGCCAGGGGTGTAGCTTTCGATCTGCTCCAGGTGGCCAAGCGACTTGGCCCGCAGAGCGAAGCCGCCGAAGACGAAGATCTGTCCGGGGAGAAAAGTCTCACCCTGGACCGCATCATTGTTGATGATCAAAGGAGCCATCGGGCCTAAAGGCGACGACACAGAGGAACTCTCAATCATAGCACCAATGTCGGTGTCAAAACCGGCGGATCTCGGGTAGTGGGTCCCGAACTGTGCGTCTAGGCCGGATGGTAACAGGAGGCAGGGAACACGATGTTTTACCCAGGTTCGAGCCCTCTTGATGGAGGTAAAACCCTATGTCCTGCTTGATTAATATTGATGATATGGGTAGTACAAGAGTAGATCTACCACGAGATCAAGGAGGCTAAACCCTAGAAGCTAGCCTATGGTATGATTGTTGTATATGAAGTTGATTGCCTACGGACTACAACCCTCCGGTTTATATAGACACCGGATAGGGTTAGGGTTACATAGAGTCGGTTACAATGGTAGGAGATCTTGAATATCCGCATCGCCAAGCTTGCCTTCCACGCCAAGGAAAGTCCCATCCGGACACGGGACGAAGTCTTCAATCTTGTATCTTCATAGTCCTGGAGTCCGGCTGAAGGTATAGTCCGGCTACCCGAACAGCCCCTAATCTAGGACTCCCTCATCGAGCGTGAATCATATAGTAGATATGATCAACATAGTGATGTTCACCATTGAAAACTACTCCATTTCACGTGATGATCGGTTATGGTTTAGTTGATTTGGATCACGTGATCACTTAGAAGATTAGAGGGATGTCTTTCTAAGTGGGAGTTCTTAAGTAATATGATTAATTGAACTTTAATTTATCATGAACTTAGTCCTGATAATATTTGCATATCTATGTTGTTGATCAATAGCTCGCGTTATTGCTTCCCTATGTTTTATATGTGTTCGTAGAGAAAACTAAGTTGAAAGATGATAGTAGCAATGATGCGGACTGGGTTCGTGATCTGAGGTTTATCCTCATTGCTGCACAGAAGAATTATGTCTTTAATTCACCGCTAGGTGACTGACCTATTGCAGGAGCAGATGCAGACGTTATGAACGTTTGGCTAGCTCAATATGATGACTACTTGATAGTTTAGTGCACCATGCTTAACAGCTTAGAATCGGGATTTCAAAGACGTTTTGTACGTCATGGACCATATGAGATGTTCCAGGAGTTGAAGTTAATATTTCAAGTAAATACCCGAGTTGAGAGATATGAAGTCTCCAACACGTTCTATAGCTAAAAGATGGAGGAGAATAGCTCAAGCAGTGAGCATGTGCTCAAATTTTCTGGGTACTACAATCACTTGAATCAAGTGGGAGTTAATCTTCCAGATAAAATAGTGATTCACAGAATTCTCTAGTCACCATCACCAAGTTATCAGAACTTTGTGATGAACTATAATATGCAAGGGATAACGGTAACGATACCCAAGCTCTTCATGATGCTGAAATCGACGAAGGTAGAAATCAAGAAAAGCATCAAGTTTTGATGGTAAACAAAATCACTAGTTTCAAGTAAAGGGAATAAAGGGGAACTTCAAGAAGAACAGCAAGCAAGTTGCTGCCCAAGTGAAAAAACCCAAGTCTGGACCTAAGCCTGAAACTGAGTGCTTCTACTGCAAAGGGACTGGTCACTGGAAGCGGAACCAAGTAATTGGCGGATAAGAAGGATGGAAAAGTGAACAAAGGTATATTTGATATACAGATTATTGATGTGTATATTACTAGTATTCGTAGCAACCCCTCGGTATTTGATACTGGTTCAGTTTCTAAGAGTAGTAACTTGAAATGGGAGTTGCAGAATGAATAGAGACTAGTTAAGGGTGAAGTGACGATGTGTGTTGGAAGTAGTTCCAAGATTGATATGATCATCATCGCACACTCCCTATACTTTCGGGATTAGTGTTGAACCTAAATAAGTGTTATTTGGTGTTTGCGTTGAGCATGAATATGATTTGATCATGTTTATTGCAATACGGTTATTCATGTAAGTTAGAGAATAATTGTTGTTCTGTTTACATAAATAAAACCCTCTATGGTCATACACCCAATGAAAATGGTTTGTTGGATCTCGATTGTGGTGACACACATTTTTATAATATTGAAGCCAAAAGATGCAAAGTTAATAATGATAGTGCAACTTATTTGTGGCACTGCCGGTTAGGTTATATTGGTGTAAAGTGCATGAAGAAAATCCATGCTGATGGGCTTTTGGAATCACTTGATTATGAATCAGTTGATACTTGTGAACCATGCCTCATGGGCAAGATGACTAAGACTCCGTTCTCCGGAACAATGGACCGAGCAATAGATTTGTTGGAAATCATACATACTGATCTATGTGGTCCGATGAATATTGAGGCTCGCGGCAGGTATCATTATTTTCTGATCTTCACAGATGATTTGAGCAGATATGAGTATCATCGTAACAAATCTGAAACATTACTTGATGAAACACAAATCTGAAACATTTGAAAAGTTCAAAGAATTTTAGAGTGAAGTGGAGAATCATCGTAACAAAAATAAAAGTATCTACGATATGATCGCAGAAGTAAAATATTTGAGTTACGAGTTTGGCCTTCAGTTAAAACAATGTGAAAAAGTTTCACTACTCACGCCACCTGGAACACCATTACAGTGTAATGGTGTGTCCGAACATCGTAACCATACTTTATTAGATATGGTGCGATCTATGATGTCTCTTACCGATTTACCACTATCGTTTTGGGGTTGTGCATTAGAGACAGCTACATTCACATTAAATAGGGCACCATCTAAATCCGTTGAGACGACACCGTATGAACTATGGTTTGGCAAGAAACCTAAGCTGTCGTTTCTTAAAGTTTGAGGTTACAATGCTTATGTGAAAAAGTTTCAACCTAATAAGCTCAAACCCAAATCGGAGTAGTGCATCTTCATAGGATACCCAATAGAAAATGTTGGGTACACCTTCCATCACAGATCCGAAGGCAAGATATTCATTGCTGAGAATGGATCCTTTCTAGAGAAGGAGTTTCTCTCAAAAGAAGTGAGTGGGAGGAAAGTAGAACTTGATGAGGTAACTGTACCTGCTCCCTTATTGGAAAGTAGTCCATCACAGAAATCTGTTCCTGTGACTACTACACCAATTAGTGAGGAAGCTAATGATGATGATCATGTAAACTTCAGATCAAGTTACTACCGAACCTTGTAGGTAAACCAGAGTGAGATCCGCACCAGAGTGGTATGGTAATCCTGTTCTGGAGGTCATGTTACTTGACCATGACGAGCCTATGAACTATGAGGAAGCGATGATGAGCCCAGATTCCGCGAAATGGCTTGAGGCCATAAAATCTGAGATGGGATCCATGTATGAGAACAAAGTGTGGACTTTGGTTGACTTGCCCGATGATCAGCAAGCCATAAAAAATAAATGGATCTTCAAGAGGAAGACAGACGGTGATAGTAGTGTTACTATCTACAAAGCTAGAATTGTCGCAAAAGGTTTTCGACAAGTTCATGGTGTTGACTACGATGAGAGTTTCTCACTCGTATCTATGCTTAAGTCTGTTGGAATCATGTTAGCAATTGCCGCATTTTATGAAATCTGGCAAATGGATAAACAAAACTGCATTCCTTAATGGATTTATTAAAGAAGAGTTTTATATGATGCAACCAGAAAGTTTTGTCAATCCTAAAGGTGCTAACAAAATATGCAAGCTCCAGCGATCCATCTATGGACTGGTGCAAGCATCTCGGAGTTGGACTATACGCTTTGATAAGTTGATCAAAACATATAGTTTTATACAGACTTGCGGTGAAGCCTATATTTACAAGAAAGTGAGTGGGAGCACTACATCATTTCTGATAAATATATGTGAATGACATATTGTTGATCGGAGATAATGTAGAATTATTCTGCAAAGCATAAAGTAATGTTTGAAAGGAGTTTTTCAAAGAAAGACCTCGGTGAAGCTGCTTACATATTGAGGATCAAGATCTATAGAGATAGATCAAGACGCTTGATAAGTTTTTCAATGAGTACATACCTTAACAAGATTTTGAAGTAGTTCAAAATGGAACAGTCAAAGAAGGAGTTCTTGCCTGTGTTACAAGGTGTGAAGTTGAGTAAGCCTCAAAACCCGACCACGATAGAAGATAGAAAGAGAATGAAAGTCATTCACTATGCCTTAGCCATAGGTTCTATAAAGTATGCCATGCTGTGTACCAGACCTATTGTATACCCCGCCCTGAGTTTGGCAAGGGAGTACAATAGTGATCTAGGAGTAGATCACTGGACATTGGTCAAAATTATCCTTAGTGGAATAAGGATATGTTTCTCGATTATGGAGGTGACAAAAGGTTCGTCGTAAAGGGTTACGTCGATGCGAGTTTTGACACTGATCCAGATGACTCAAAGTCTCAATCTAGATACATATTGAAAGTGGGAGCAATTAGCTAGAGTAGCTTAGTGCAGAGCATTGTTGACATAGAAATTTGCAAAATACTTACGGATCTGAATGTGGCAGACCCGTTGACTAAACTTCTCTCACAAGCAAAACATGATCACACCCTAGTACCCTTTGGGTGTTGGTCACATGACGATGTGAACTATGGGTGTTAATCACATGGTGATGTGAACTATTGATGTTAAATCACATGGCGATGTGAACTAGATTATTGACTCTAGTGCAAGTGGGAGACTAAAGGAAATATGCCCTAGAGGCAATAATAAAGTTATTATTTATTTCCTTATTTCATGATAAATGTTTATTATTTATTCTAGAATTGTATTAACCGGAAACATAATACATGTGTGAATACATAGACAAACAGAGTGTCACTAGTATGCCTCTACTTGACTAGCTCGTTGATCGAAGATGGTTATGTTTCCTAGCCATAGACATGAGTTGTCATTTGATTAATGGGATCACATCATTAGGAGAATGATGTGATTGACTTGACCCATTCCATTAGCTTAGCACTTTATCGTTTAGTTTGTTGCTATTGCTTTCTTCATAACTTATACATGTTCCTATGACTATGAGCAAACTCCCGTTTACCGGAGGAACACTTTGTGTGCTACCAAACGTCACAACGTAACTGGGTGATCATAAAGGTGCTCTCTATAGGTGTCTCCGAAGGTACTTGTTGGGTTGGCGTATTTCGAGATTAGGATTTGTCCCTCCAATTGTCGGAGAGGTATCTCTGGGCCCTCTCGGTAATGCATATCACTTAAGCCTTGCAAGCATTGCAACTAATAAGTTAGTTGCGAGATGATGTATTACGGAACGAGTAAAAGAGACTTGCCGGTAATGAGATTGAACTAGGTATTGAGATACCGACGATCGAATCTCGGGCAAGTAACATACCGATGACAAAAGGGAACAACGTATGTTGTTATGCCGTCTGACCGATAAAGATCTTCGTAGAATATGTGGGAGCCAATATGAGCATCCAGGTTCCGCTATTGGTTATTGACCGGAGACGTGTCTCGGTCATGTCTACATAGTTCTCGAACCCGTAGGGTCCGCACGCTTAAGGTTTCGATGAAAGTTATATTATGAGTTTATGAGTTTTGATGTACCGAAGGAGTTCGGAGTCCCGGATGAGATCGGGGACATGACGAGGAGTCTCGAAATGGTCGAGACGTAAAGATCGATATATTGGACGACTATATTCGGACATCGGAAAGGTTCCGAGTGATTCGGGTATTTTTCGGAGTACCGGAGAGTTACGGGAATTCGTCGGGGAGTATATGGGCCTTATTGGGCCATACGGGAATAGAGGAGAGAGGTCAAAAGGAAGGAGGCACGCGCCCCCCCTCTGGTCCGAATTGGACAAGGGGTGCAGCCCACTTTTCCTTGTTCCTCTCCCCCTCTTTCCTTCTCTCCTACTCCAACAAGGGAAGGGGAGTCCTACTCCCGATGGGAGTAGGACTCCCCCCTTGGCGCGGCCTCCTCCTAGGCCGGCCGCCTCCCTCCCTTGCTCCTTTATATACTGGGGCAGGGTGGCACCCCAGATACACAATAGTTAATCATTAATCTCTTAGCCGTGTGCGGTGCCCCCCTCCACCATAGTCCTCGATAATATTGTAGTGGTGCTTAGGCGAAGCTCTGCGATAGTAGAACATCAAGATCGTCACCACACCGTCGTGCTGACGGAACTCTTCCCCGACATTCTGCTGGATCGGAGTCCGGGGATCGTCATCGAGCTGAACGTGTGCTAGAACTCGGAGGTGCCGTACTTTCGGTGCTTGATCTGTCGGGCCGTGAAGACGTACGACTACATCAACCGCGTTGTGCTAACGCTTCCTCTTTCGTTCTACGACGGTACGTAGACAACACTCTCCCCTCTCGTTGCTATGCATCACCATGATCTTGCGTGTGCGTAGGAATTTTTTTGAAATTGCTACGTTCCCCAACATTTCTTTGTTGCCAGCTGAGAAATAATACTCGTTTGTATCGGATGAGGGGGAGTGTCTTTGTTGTCGCTTGGCAGAGGCCTACGCGCTATATAGGAAGCGCCATGACACATTAAGCATCAAAATGTCGGACCCGGAATCCTATACGCCACATAGGTCGACGTTTGTGGAGAAAAGGCACACCCGAGCGGTCCAGTGCATGCAGATATGGGCCAGCCCAAGTAGACTTTTCCAGGAGAACCCCTTCTAGTTTAGGAAGGTTTCCTTTCTTTATTTTCATTCGAATTTTCTTTTGTTATAGGATCAATCTTACACCCCGTTTTCCCTCAAAGTTAGGGTTTGTCGTCCTCTCGGCGGCGATTCTCGCCACGCGTTGAGATCTCCCCTTCCCGACCCCAATCTACCTTGATCCAGCACCTCGGATCGACCAAGGGGTGATCTTTGCATCTCTACCCGATCTTGGGCGGGGTTTCAACGGGCGGTTGGAGGATTAGGGTTAGGTCACAGCTCGGGTGGAAAGTTCCTTCGGGCTAGGGAACAAGACTATGGCTTCCAAAGCTTCTGGTTCGGGTGATCCGGAGGATCTGGAGGCATTGATGAAAGAGTTGGGGCTCTCGGAGGAGGACCTCGATGATGTGGAAGTTTGATCAGAAGTCGCTGCCGCCGGAGGCTACGCGGTGGATGGCGATAGCACGAGTCAATATTGACAGACCATATAGCTAGTTCTGGTTCTATAAAAACATGTGGGCGGCGTGGGATCTCGCCCAGAAGGTCAAAATCCGCCCCTTGAGGACAATCTGTACACCCTCCAGTTTTCTTTCTTGGGGGACTAGGAGCGTGTCATGGAGGAGGGACCGTGGGCGTTTCGCGGTGATGCAGTTGTTCTTGCCCCGTACGAAGGATTCACCAAGCCATCGATAATCAAGCTGGATCTCCTAGAAATCTAGGCACAAATTCATGACTTCCAGATGGCTATGGATCGCAGATCCCGTCTCTCGCAGCAAAGATTGGGGAGTTAGTATATGCTGAACCGGCCTCGCATGACTTTGAAGGAAACTTCTTTAGGGTTCGAGTGAAGATCGACGTCAACAAGCCACTGAAGAATGTTGTCTCTCTCAAGGTTGGGGAAAGAAGGTTGATCTTCCGAGTCAAATACAAACGCCTCCCAAACTAGTGTGCCATGTGTGGACGACTTGGTCACATGTACAAGGAACATGGGGATGGAGTTCATCCTCCGTCAGCTTTAGTTTTCAAGAACCTGAAGGCGTACTGGTTCAGAGGTGCTGGTCCAAGCCCGGGCGCAGCTAGAGGCAGAAACAAGGACGCACCATCTGGCAGCAGGAAGCAGCAGGGACGTGCGAAGGAGGGAGTGGATGAGCAGATGATGGAAGCTGCAAATAATAGGAAGCACTCCCAAGCTGCCGAACCGCCTGCAGCCACGCTGATGGCTCAGAGGACAAAAGGGATGGGAACCAATGGGAGTGCACTGGCTCTCCCACCGCCGTCTCTTCCGGTGAGTCCACCACCTAAGCAAGACCCAAAGAGGCCTAAAACATTTGTTTCCAGCGAGAAGAACAGCACGGCGAGGAACAACAAGATCAATGAAGCATTATTGGTGGACTCCCAGGAGGAGTACCGCCGGGCGCAATGAGTATCCTAAGTTGGAACCATCGCGGTGCGGGCAAAGCTGCGACGATTCCCGAGCTTCACGAATTAGTGAGGAAATTTTCTCCTACTCTCTTATGTATTGTGGAAACTCAACTTGATAGAGTGAGGGTAGAAAATTTAGCTGGTACTCTTGGTTTTGATAATGCTTTTGCTGTCACACTAGTGCAGAACCAGGCAATAGCACCGGTTCGTAAGGCCCTTTAGTGCCGGTTTAGGAACCGGCACTAAAGTTTCGGCACTAAAGGCCCCCCCTTTAGTACCGGTTCAGCACGAACCGGTGCTAAAGGGGATCCACGTGGCACGAGCCAGCTCCGGGGGCCGGGTGCCCTTTAGTACCGGTTGGTTGTGGGTTTTTGTTTTATTTTGTATTTGTCAATTAAATTTGTGTTATCAATTTAATTTAGGATTGTTTTACGTTATAATGAGTTGTAGTCGTCATCATCATCATCATCATCATCATCGCATATTAATAAATAAATAAACTCTAGCTAGCTAAAAATCATCATAGTCGTCTAATTACCACTATTTAATCATCATAGTCATTACCGCTAGCTATCTAATCATCATCAACGCTGGCTAGCTTAAAGAGAAAACATTCACTTTGTAACAGAAGCAAAGATATCATCAAGTTCAACATAATCATCACCAACATCGAAGTTCAGGACACGGACATGAGACAAGTACTAATTAAGAGCATGCACTAGTAGCTACTGATCCTGCTGCTCCCTCTCAGGTAGAATAGCATAGAACATGTATAGCTCTCCTGATTCATCATACTGGAGCATGCAGATGAATCTGTCTCCTAATCTTGGGTTGCGCTTCTCCTTGCTGCCCCCTAGTACTTCTCTGCGATCATTAACAATTTTGCTCCAATCTTTCACTATTAAGCATTCTTCGCTTTCAGAAATCCTAAATGCACTCATGTGCAATGTAGGAAATCTTGGTCGTAAGCTAACCATTGACATGCGACCTTTTGTCTCGATCCACTGAGGCACAACTGTCATCGGAAGTCCCTGTTGAAGAATATCGTATAGTAATTAATATACTAAGCAATGAAAGTTTAGCTTCAAAAATAATGTATGCAAAAGATGCACTAATTAAGGACAAATATTTAAAATCTTACCATCTTTCGATTATAGATGTGACCGTAGTTCAATACGATCACCATTGGTCGCACGTTTTGAGTACTAACATTTCTAAGTTCAGGAAATTTTTTTGTCTTGACAGTATTAAGATCCTCAAGCCATGAAACATAATGACTTATCTCCTCGCAGTTTAGTTGAGCCCCGGGGCAGTAGTAGGTCCTGTCTACCAAGCGCCGGACATGTTTGCTTGAACCGAAATAAGCTGACAATACAAATTAGTTATCAACTATTTTTGAATAAACTGTATGAAAGACATAAACATATGCATGCATGGTTGAGAAAAACTCACCAAATGGTAGAACTGGAGGCGTTTGCACATCGACCCAGATGTCTATATTACCTTCAATATCATCTTCCGGACGAATATCAAAGGTGATAACCATATCAGGCTCAAATGCATAAGCCTTGCATAGTGCTTGCCAAGTTTTGCATTCAAAATGGGTGTATGTGTCTCCATTATATAATTTGACGTTGAAAGTATACCCATGCTCCGTCTTCAAGTAAACTCTCTTTACCTCCATATCATCTATAGCACTAAAACCTATCTTATCCAAGACAAAAATTCTTGCATGGCAGGGGATGCGCTAGTAGAATAGTGAAAATTTTAAATTATAAGTTGAAGCAAATGAAGCATAAGTTTTGCATTCAAATAATAATTGACAAAGTGACTTACTGTATAAACTTCGAATGTCTCATCCAGCTTGATGCTGAAGCGCCTACCATCAACAAGGAAATTTTGGTCGCACAGGCCCCGCTGGTCTTCACAGTGTTCGCACATAATGAAATCTTTTTCATCGTCAGATGACATTTCCTATGTTCATATAGGTGAAACATTAAACACCTATATCTAGCCAAATATATATTCATCTAACATTTGACATTAATATATCTAACTATATTCATCTCTAACAATTGACATTACTATATATTTAACTTTTCTATCGAATTCATGTAACATTCGACATTAATGTAACATTTATATAAACTAAAAATATATAAAAAATTAAATAAACAGAAAAACTCATTAACAAATAATATTTTAATTAGATCATCAAATCTCAGATACCTAAATTTTCTTACTAAAAATAAACTAGTTATATTAATTATTCAACTAGTTCAAATCTCATATACCTAAATAAACTAGTTCGACAATTTTCTTACTAAAAATAAACTAGTTATATTAATTATTCAACTAGTTCAAATCTCATATACCTAATTAATATCTA
>NC_041380.1:605467276-605506679 GCF_002162155.2 Triticum dicoccoides | reverse complement strand
TAAAAATAAACTAGTTATATTAATTATTCAACTAGTTCAAATCTCATATACCTAAATAAACTAGTTCGACAATTTTCTTACTAAAAATAAACTAGTTATATTAATTATTCAACTAGTTCAAATCTCATATACCTAAATAAACTAGTTCGATAATTTTCTTACTAAAAATAAACTAGTTATATTAATTATTCAACTAGTTCAAATCTCATATACCTAATTAATATCTAGCTATATTCATCTCTAACAATTGACATTAATATATATTTAACTTTTCTATCTAATTCATCTAACATTCGACATTAATCTAATATTCGATCATCTAATTAACTTTTCTAAAAAACAGAAAACAGAAAATATGTAAAAAAATGTGTGTGTGTGTGTGTGTATGTGTGTGTATGTATGTGTGTATGTGTGTGTGTATACTGTAGTGCTGCCCCGTACGCCGCCGCCCCGTACGTACGAGTGGGGACGCCGGCGTACGGGGCGGGGGCGGCGGCGTACGTACGGGCCGGTGCGCGCGGCGCGGGTGCGAGAGAGACGTACGGCCGCGGCGATGACGACGACGGACGGCGGCGGCGTTCGGGGTGGCAGCGCGAGACGACGACGATGGGCGGCGGCGGGGACAGCGATGATGACGACGGACGACGGGCGACGGGCGGCGACGACGGGATCGAGCGGCGCGCGCGGCGATGTCTCGCGAGAGGTTGGAGACGAAGTGGGGAGATGAAACTGAAATTTTCGTAAGTGCTATATATATAGGATGGGCCTTTAGTACCGGTTCGTGGCTACAACCGGTACTAAAGGCCTATTTTCGCCAGGCCAAGCGGCAGGAAACGAAGGCTTTTAGTACCGGTTGGAGCCACCAACCGGTACTAAAGGGGGGGGGGCCTTTAGTACCGGTTGGAGCCACCAACCGGTACTAAAGGCCTTGCGCTGCCACCCCAAAGTTTAGTCCCACCTCGCCCGGCGAAGGGCAGTCGCACTGGTTTATAAACCCAGCCGCGGCTACCTCTTCGAACTCCTCTATATAGCAGGCTTCTCGGCCTAATTAATTAGGGCGCGCTGCCCTGTGAGTCTGCTGGCCCTTCTGGGCCTGCATTTGCACACCCTAGGTCTGGCAGGCCCACTGGACAGCGCACCAACAAATTTTTTATATAGTTTTTTCTTTTCTGCATTACTTATTTTCTTCTATTTATTTTTGAGTAGTTTTTTATATAGTTTTTTCTTTTCTGCATTATTTATTTTCTTCTATTTATTTTTGAGTAATTTTTTTGTATAGTTTTTTTATTTTCTGCATTATTTATTTTCTTCTATTTATTTTCTTTTGGAAATTGAATGCTGCATACTGAACAATTAGGTAAATGACCGAAAAACAACAAATGATGTCAGAACATGTTGGAAATTGATGACATCGCTTTAAATGCTGGATACTGAACACAAAAGAAGTCCGGAGTTCAAATAAGTTTAAAAAACATTGAAGTGGCCACGTAACAGATGAAGTGCGTCCAGTTTTTGCCGTGACCCTCTCTACTCTTTCGCGCATGCTATGCAGGTGATATGATGATACCATGCCAAGTTTCAACATTTTCAGGATTCATTTTGTAGTGATTTTCAATTTCACGGTCATTTAGCTCTCTAAACAATTAGGTAAATGACCGAAAACAACAAATGATGTCAGAACATATTGGAAATTGATGACGTCGCTTTAAATGCTGTATACTGAACACAAAAGAAGTCCGGAGTTCAAATAAGTTTAAAAAACATTGAAGTGGCCATGTAACAGATGAGTTCTCGTCCGAAACCCTGATACTCGGAAAGAGTATGTCCAGTTTGTACACGAAGTGCGTCCACTTTTTGCCGTGACCCTCTCTACTCTTTCGCGCATGCTATGCGGGTGATATGATGATACCATGCTTCAAGCCATTCGGAATAGTGTAGACTGCACTGCACATAGCTCAGTGCAATCTATGCTATTCCGCAAGGCTTGAAGCTAATCAACATGTAGGTGAGCATTGCAACTCTTCGTCATTGTCTGTGCACTCACGGCTTATAAACCGCTCATACTGCCTCTCTCTTGGCGAAGATCACAAGATAGTTTGGTTAAATTGCATTACTTGTAAGTCCAGTTAACATGGATGCTTATGATGCAAGAGCAACAGCAAAAGTGAAAATTTGGCACAAATAGGTAGTTGTGTAACTAAAATAGGTAGGAGGAGAGATAGCTCTTATGTCACAAAAAAGAAGTTGTATCAAACCTTTTATGTCGGATCTAGAACAAACCAATCGGTATCGCCATCATACAGCCCAACCGTGGCTCGTGATGCATATATATGCATATCAAATGCAGGGTTGGACGTATGATGGCGAATCCGAATGATTTGTATTCAGTCGATGAACTGGTAGATGTATGCAGTCGATGAACTAGTAGATGTATGTAGTCGATGAACTGAAAGACTTATGCAGGGAAGGCGAGAGGTGGGCTATATATAGGGTCGTCTGGCTCACAAAGTGATTGTGGTAGTTTCGATCCAACGACTCACATGAGCTAGGAAGAAACACACCCTTGATCCAACGACTCGCAAGAGCTAGAAAGAAACACACGATCCGTGTGATTCTTCCTGATTGGTGGGATGCACATTAGTACCCACTCTGGGCTTCGGTGAAAGTTGTAGAGGGGCTAGGGTTTCGCCATAGAGGGGCTCCGGAGCATCGGGATGGCACGAAAAGCTAGGAGTTGGCATACCATGTGTTTAAAAGTGCTTTTAGGGTGGTACATGCCAAATATTCACTCACTCCTTGTGTAGGGTCTTCACCGGCATCGATTCCTCACTCCGAGTCTAAGTACTTATAGGCTGAAAGTACCATAACCGACGAACATGAGGGAATCTTGTGTAGAGGTGGTTCATGCCATTGTTTTGGGACTTCCTAGGGACCACCCTAACAAAACCAAGCAAAGAGTTGCACATTAGTACCCACTCCGAACTCCGAAACCCTGATACTCGGAAAGAGTTTGTCCAGTTTGTACAAGAAGTGCGTCCAGTTTTTGCCGTGACCATCTCTGCTCTTTCGCGCATGCTATGCGGGTGATATGATGATACCATGCCAAGTTTCAACATTTTCAGGATTCATTTTGTAGTGATTTTCAACTTCACGGTCATTTAGCTCTCTAAACAATTAGGTAAATGACCGAAAAACAACAAATGATGTCAGAACATGTTGGAAATTGATGACATCGCTTTAAATGCTGCATACTGAACACAAAAGAAGTCCGGAGTTTAAATAAGTTATTAAAAATAAAAAAGAGGTGCAATGCTGGTTAATTTGCTTCAAGCCATTCGGAATAGTGTAGACTGCACTGCACATAGCTCAGTGCAATCTATGCTATTCCGCAAGGCTTGAAGCTAATCAACATGTAGGTGAGCATTGCAACTCTTCGTCATTGTTTGTGCACTCACGGCTTATAATCCGCTCATACTGCCTCTCTCTTGGCGAGGTGGGACTAAAAACAGCTTGCCATAACCTCATTAGTACCGGTTCGTGGTACGAACCGGCACTAAATGGTGATGGTGGGGCCATAGCCTGACCGCAGGCTGACACAGCCTCTTTAGTACCGGTTCGTGGCATGAACCGGTACTAAAGGTTCGCCACGAACCGGTACTATTGATCGCCGCCACGAACCGGCACTAATGTACACATTAGTGCCGGCTCTAATTCAAACTGGCACTAATGTGCTTCACGTTTGACCCTTTTTCTACTAGTGTCAGTAGTCAGGGCTGCAATGGTGGCCTGGAATTTTTTTGGAATAATCCAATAAAGGTGGAGATTTTAGGGTATTCTGTGTATCACATTGATTGTTCGATAGAGGACCCCGGCTCTACCCCATGGAGGGCCTCGTGTTTTTATGGCGCAACACAAACCAATCTAAGATATAGGACATGGGAAACTTTGAAGGGGATCACTACTTTGAGTAACCTCCCATGGGTCTGTATAGGCGACTTCAATGAAGTGCTACGTCTGGAAGAACACGACGGGATTGGAGAGAGAAGTAATGCCCAGATCCAAGGGTTTCGTGATGTGGTTGACATTTGCATGTTGATGGATTTGGGTTATATGGGCAACTTCTGGACTTTCAAGAAAAGAGTGACTGGAGGCAGTTACACCAAAGTAAGGCTAGACCGTGCTCTAGTATCTACGAAATGCAATACTTTGTTCCCATAGGCACAACCGAAGCATTTGACGGCCGCAACTTTGGACCATTGCCCAATCCTTCTGTCACTACATGATGAAGAATTGCGACCTCTAGCAAAACCTCCTTTTCGGTATGAGGTGATGTGGGAATCCCATGAGAGTTGGAAAGACACGATCACGCAGAGTTGGGGTCAGAATCAGCCGGCGGCTACGATGCAACTCTTAAAGGATAAGCTACAGGTGATATCAGGAAACCTTGGTAGATGGAACACGGAGACCTTTGGATCAGTGCGCACAGAGATAAAAGCACTCACGAGGGAGCTGGAGTGCCTCCGAAGCGATCCAATGAGGGTGGGTCCGACACATGCAGAGGTTAAAATCAGTGAAAAACTAGTGCAGTGGTATCACCGGGAGGAATTAATGTGGAGGCAACGATTGAGAATCTAGTGGCTCATAGCGGGTGACAAGAACACGAGATTTTTTCACCTGGGGGCTAGTATGAGGAGGGAAAAAAGCATGATAAAGGCACTAGCTAATTCACTGGGGGCCATCAGTGTTGACCCGGCCGAGCTTAAAGTGTTGGTGGCAGATTTCTACAAAAATCTTTATACGTTTGAAGGGGTAACTGATGTTGATCGGGTCATCCAACACGTACCGACAAAGGTTACTCAACAGATGAATGTGTCCCTGTTAGCGCCATACAGTAAAGAAGAAGTGAAGACATCGCTTTTTCAGATGTTCCCTACAAAGGCCCCGGGGCCAGATGGGTTTCCTGCACACTTTTATTAGAGGCACTGGGATTTATGTGGGGACGAGGTCACCAATGCCGTCCTCAGAATTGTGAGAGGAGAGGAAAGTGCAGAGTGTGTTAATGACACAGTTCTTGTATTAATCCCAAAGGTGATAAATCCGACTCTCCTAACTCAGTTTCGCCCTATTAGCTTATGTAATGTCATATACAAAATTGCTTCGAAAGTGGTTGCAAATAGGTTAAAGGAGATTCTCCTAGAGATCATATCAGAGGAGCAGTCAGCCTTTGTACCTAGCAGGTTGATAACAGATAACATCATATGTGCCTATGAGTGTCTACATTTCATGAAGTGGAGCAAAGCCAAGTCCAACAGTTATTGTGCTCTGAAATGCGACATGATGAAGGCATATGACAGACTTGAATGGCCTTATCTCAGAGCTATCATGGTAAAGTTGGGGTTCAGCCGGTAATGGGTAGATACAGTGATGAACATGATCAGTTCAGTTTCCTTCTTAGTTAAGTTCAATGGTGAGAAGCTTGAGAGTTTGAAACCATCTCGGGGTATTCGACAGGGAGATCCGATCTCCCCCTATCTTTTCTTGATTGCAGCAGAGGGCCTTTCGTGCCTCCTAAAAACCAGTTCTCAATCGTCAGCACTCGGCGGGATCAAGGTGGCTCAAACAGCTCCGGCTGTAAACCACCTCCTATTTGAGGATGATAGCCTGCTGCTTTTCAAGTCAAGTGTGGAGGGGACAGTGGCAGTATCAAACCTGCTGGATACATATTCCAATGCCTCGGGCAGCGAGTCAACCGTGAGAAATCATCCATTTATTTCAGCAAGGGCTGCCCTCAAGTATTAAGAGACAACATAAAAAACACGCTGAATGTGCAGGATGAATCGTTGAGTGAAAGGTTGAAGGAAATATGCCCTAGAGGCAATAATAATGTTATTATTTTATTTCCTTATAACATGATAAATGTTTATTATTCATGCTAGAATTGTATTATCCGGAAACATAATACTTGTGTGAATACATAGACAAACCAAACATCACTAGTATGCCTCTGATTGACTAGATCGTTAATCGAAGATGGTGATGTTTCCTAACCATAGACATGTGTTGTCATTTGATTAGTGGGATCACATCATTAGGAGAATGATGTGATTGACATGACCCATTCCATTAGCTTAGCACCCGATCGTTTAGTATGTTGCTATTACTTTCTTCATGACTTATACATGTTCCAATGACTATGAGATTATGTAACTCCCATTTGCCGGAGGAACACTTTGTGTGCTACCAAACGTCACAACGTAACTAGGTGATTATAAAGGAGCTCTATAGGTGTCTCCAAAGGTACATGTTGGGTTGGCGTATTTCGAGATTAGGATTTGTCACTCCGATTGTCGGAGAGGTATCTCTGGGCCCTCTCGGTAATGCACATCACATAAGCCTTGCAAGCATTACAACTAATGATTTAGTTGCGAGATGATGTATTATGAAACGAGTAAAGAGACTTGTCGGTAACGAGATTGAACTAGGTATTGAGATACCGACGATCAAATCTCGGGCAAGTAACATACCGATGACAAAGGGAACAACGTATGTTATTATGCGGTCTGACCGATAAAGATCTTCGTAGAATATGTAGGAGCCAATATGAGCATCCATGTTCCGCTATTGGTTATTGACCGGAGACGTGTCTCGGTCATGTCTACATTGTTCTCGAACCCGTAGGGTCCGCACGCTTAAGGTTTCGATGACAGTTATATTATGAGTTTATGAGTTTTGATGTACCGAAGTTAGTTCGGAGTCCCGGATGTGATCACGGACATAACGAGGAGTCTCGAAATGGTCGAGACATAAAGATTGATATATTGGACGGCTATATTCGGACACCGGAAATGTTCCGGGTGGTTTCGGAGAAAACCGGAGAGCCGGAAGGTTACCGGAACCCTACCGGGAGAAGTAATGGGCCATATGGGCCTTAGTGGAGAGAGAGAAGGGCAGCTAGGGTGGGCCGCGCGCCTCCTCCCCCTGGTCCGAATTGGACTAGGAGAGGGGGGCGGTGCCCCCCTTTCCTTCTCCCTCCCCTCTTCCATCCCCCTCCTAGTAGGAGTCCTCCTGGTGCGCCAATAGGGGCCGGCCGGCCTCCTCCCCTTGCTCCTTTATATTCGGGGGAAGGGGGCACCCCTAGACACACAAGTTGATCCACGTGATCATATTCTTAGCCGTGTGCGGTGCCCCCTTCCACCATAATCGTCGATAATATTGTAGCGGTGCTTAGGCGAAGCCCTGCGACGGTAGTACATCAGGATCGTCACCACGCCGTTGTGCTGACGGAACTCTTCCCCGACACTTTGCTGGATCGGAGTCCAGGGATCGTCATCGAGCTGAACGTGTGCTAAAACTCGGAGGTGTCGTAGTTTCGGTGCTTGATCGGTCGGGCCGTGAAGACGTACGACTACATCAACCGCGTTGTGCTAACGCTTCCGCTGTCGGTCTACAAGGGTACGTAGATCACACTCTCCCCTCTCGTTGCTATGCATCACCATGATCTTGCATGTGCGTAGGAAATTTTTTGAAATTACTACGTTCCCCAACAGTGGTATCAGAGCCAGGTTTTATGTGTTGATGTTATATGCACGAGTAGAACACAAGTGAGTTGTGGGCGATATAAGTCATACTGCTTACCAGCATGTCATACTTTGGTTCGGCGGTATTGTTGGACGAAGCGGCCCGGACCGACATTACGCGTATGCTTACGCGAGACCGGTTCTCCCGACGTGCTTTGCACAAAGGTGGCTAGCGGGTGACAGTTTCTCCAACTTTAGTTGAACCGAGTATGGCTACGCCCGGTCCCTGCGAAGGTTAAAACAGCACCAACTTGACAAACTATCGTTGTGGTTTTGATGCGTAGGTAAGATTGGTTCTTGCTTAAGCCCGTAGCAGCCACTTAAAACTTGCAACAACAAAGTAGAGGACGTCTAACTTGTTTTTGCAGGGCATGTTGTGATGTGATATGGTCAAGACATGATGCTAAATTTTATTGTATGAGATGATCATGTTTTGTAACCAAGTTATCGGCAACTGGCAGGAGCCATATGGTTGTCGCTTTATTATATGCAATGCAATTGCGCTGTAATGCTTTACTTTATCACTAAGCATAAGATTGACGAGACGACAACGATGCTACGATGATGATCAAGGTGTTGCGCCGGTGACGATGGTGATCACGACGGTGCTTCGAAGATGGAGATCACAAGCACAAGATGATGACGACCATATCATATCACTTATATTGATTGCATGTGATGTTTATCTTTTATGCATCTTATCTTGCTTTGATAGACGGTAGCATTTTAAGATGATCTCTCACTAATTATCAAGAAGTGTTCTCCTTGAGTATGCACCATTGTGAAAGTTCTTCGTGCTGAGACACCACGTGATGATCGGGTGTGATAGGCTCTACGTTCAAATACAACGGGTGCAAAACTGTTGCACACGCAGAATACTCAGGTTATACTTGACGAGCCAAGCATATACAGATATGGCCTCAGGACACAGAGACCAAAAGGTCGAGCGTGAATCATATAGTAGATATGATTAACATAGTGATGTTCACCAATGAAACTACTCCATCTCACGTGATGATCGGACATGGTTTAGTTGATTTGGATCACGTAATCACTTAGAGGATTAGAGGAATGTCTATCTAAGTGGGAGTTCTTTAGTAATATGATTAATTGAACCTAAATTTATCATGAACTTAGTACCTGATAGTATCTTGCTTGTTTATGTTTGATTGTAGATAGTTGGCCCGTGATGTTGTTCCGTTGAATTTTAATGCGTTCCTTGAGAAAGCAAAGTTGAAAGATGATGGTAGCAATTACATGGACTAGGTCCGTAACTTGAGGATTATCCTCATTGCTGCACAGAGGAATTACGTCCTGGAAGCACCGCTGGGTGCCAGGCCTGCTGCTGGAGCAACACCAGATGTTATGAACGTCTGGCAGAGCAAAGCTGATGACTACTCGATAGTTCTGTGTGCCATGCTTTATGGCTTAGAATCGGGACTTCAACGATGTTTTGAACGTCATGGAGCATATGAGATGTTCCAGGAGTTGAAGTTAATATTTCAAGCAAATGCCCGGATTGAGAGATATGAAGTCTCCAATAAGTTCTATAGATGCAAGATGGAGGAGAACAGTTCTGTCAGTGAGCATATACTCAAAATGTCTGGGTATAATAATCACTTGATTCAATTGGGAGTTAATCTTCCAGATGATTGCGTCATTGACAGAATTCTCCAATCACTGCCACCAAGCTACAAGAGCTTCATGATGAACTATAATATGCAAGGGATGAATAAGACTATTCCCGAGCTCTTCATAATGCTGAAAGCTGCGGAGGTAGAAATCAAGAAGGAGCATCAAGTGTTGATGGTCAACAAGACCACTAGTTTCAAGAAAAAGGGCAAAGGGAAGAAGAAGGGGAACTTCAAAAAGAACAGCAAGCAAGTTTCTACTCAAGAGAAGAAACCCAAACCTGGACCTAAGCCTGAAACTGAGTGCTTCTACTGCAAGCAGACTGGTCACTGGAAGCGGAACTGCCCCAAGTATTTGGCGGATAAGAAGGATGGCAAGGTGAACAAAAGGTATATGTGATATACATGTTATTGATGTGTACCTTACTAATGCTTGCAGTAGCACCTGGGTATTTGATACTGGTTCTGTTGCTAATATTTGCAACTCGAAACAGGGACTACGGATTAAGCGAAGATTGGCTAAGGACTAGGTGACGATGCGTGTGGGAAATGGTTCCAAAGTCGATGTGATCGCAGTCGGCACGCTACCTCTACATCTACCTTCGGGATTAGTATTAGACCTAAATAATTGTTATTTAGTGCCAGCGTTAAGCATGAACATTATATCTGGATCTTGTTTGATGCGAGACGATTATTCATTTAAATAAGAGAATAATGGTTGTTCTATTTATATGAGTAATATCTTTTATGGTCATGCACCCTTAAAGAGTGGTCTATTCTTATTAAATCTTGATAGTAGTGACACACATATTCATAATATTGAAGCCAAAAGATGCAGAGTTGATAATGATAGTGCAACTTATTTGTGGCACTGCCGTTTGGGTCATATCGGTGTAAAGTGCATGAAGAAACTCCATACTGATGGGCTTTTGGAACCACTTCATTATGAATCACTTGGTAGTTGCGAACCGTGCCTTATGGGTAAGATGACAAAAACACTGTTCTCCGGTACTATGGAGAGAGCAACAGATTTGTTGGAAATCATACATACAGATGTATGTGGTCCGATGAATGTTGAGGCTCGTGGCGGATATCGTTATTTTCTCACCTTCACAGATGACTTAAGCAGATATGGGTATATCTACTTAATGAAACATAAGTCTGAAACGTTTGAAAAGTTCAAAGAATTTCAGAGTGAAGTTGAAAATCATCGTAACAAGAAAATAAAATTCCTACGATCTGATCGTGGAGGAGAATATTTGAGGTACGAGTTTGGTGTACATTTGAAACAATGTGGAATAGTTTCGCAATTCACGCCACCCGGAACACCACAGCGTAATGGTGTGTCCGAACGTCGTAATCGTACTTTACTACATATGGTGCGATCTATGATGTCTCTTACTGATTTACCGCTATCGTTTTGGGGGTATGCTCTAGAGACGGCCGCATTCACGTTAAATAGGGCACCATCAAAATCCGTTGAGATGACGCCTTATGAGCTGTGGTTTGGCAAGAAACCAAAGTTGTCATTTCTGAAAGTTTGGGGCTGCGATGGTTATGTGAAAAAGCTTCAACCTGATAAGCTCAAACCCAAATCGGAGAAATGTGTCTTCATAGGATATCCAAAGGAAACTATTGGATACACCTTCTATCACAGATACGAAGGCAAGACTTTTGTTGCTAAATTCGGAAACTTTCTAGAGAAGGAGTTTCTCTCGAAAGAAGTGAGTGGGAGGAAAGTAGAAGTTGACGAGGTAACTGTACCTGCTCCCTTATTGGAAAGTAGTACATCACAGAAACCAGTTTCTGTGACACCTACACCAAAAGTCTTGCCTTGCCCAATGGTGAGCCCAGATTCCGTAAAATGGCTTGAAGCCATGAAATCTGAGATGGGATCCATGTATGAGAACAAAGTATGGACTTTGGTTGACTTGCCCAATGATCGGCAAGCGATTGAGAATAAATGGATCTTCAAGAAGAAGACTGACGCTGACGGTAATGTTACTGTCTACAAAGCTCGACTTGTCGCAAAAGGTTTTCGGCAAATTCAAGGGATTGACTAGGATGAGACCTTCTCACCCGTAGCGATGCTTAAGTCTGTCTGAATCATGTTAGCAATTGCCGCATTTTATGATTATGAAATTTTGAAAATGGATGTCAAAACTGCATTCCTGAATGGATTTCTGCAAGAAGAGTTGTATATGATGCACCGGAAGGTTTTGTCGATCCAAAGGGAGCTAACAAAGTGTGCAAGCTCCAGCGATCCATTTATGGACTGGTGCAAGCCTCTCGGAGTTGGAATAAACGCTTTGATAGTGTGATCAAAGCATTTGGTTTTATACAGACTTTTGGAGAAGCCTGTATTTACAAGAAAGTGAGTGGGAGCTCTGTAGCATTTCTGATATTATATGTAGATGACATATACTAATCGGAAATGATATAGAATTTCTGGATAGCATAAAAGGATACTTGAATAAAAGTTTTTCAATGAAAGACCTCGGTGAAGCTGCCTACATATTGGGCATCAAGATCTATAGAGACAGATCGAGACGCTTAATTGGACTTTCACAAAGCACATACCTTGACAAAGTTTTGAAAAAGTTCAAAATGGATCAAGCAAAGAAAGGATTCTTGCCTGTGTTACAAGGTGTGAAATTGAGTAAGACTCAAAGTCCGACCAATGCAGAAGATAGAGAGAAAATGAAAGATGTTCCCTATGCTTCAGCCATAGGCTCTATCATGTATGCAATGCTGTGTACCATACCTGATGTGTGTCTTGCTATAAGTCTAGCAGGGAGGTACCAAAGTAATCCAGGAGTGGATCACTGGACAGCGGTCAAGAACATCCTGAAATACCTGAAAAGGACTAAGGATATGTTTCTCATATATGGAGGTGACAAAGAGCTCATCGTAAATGGTTACGTTGATGCAAGCTTTGACACTGATCCGGACGATTCTAAATCGCAAACCGGATACATGTTTACATTAAACGGTGGAGCTGTTAGTTGGTGCAGTTCTAAACAAAGCGTTGTGGAGGGATCTACATGTGAAGCGGAGTACATAGCTGCTTCGGAAGCAGCAAACGAAGGAGTCTGGATGAAGGAGTTCATATCCGATCTAGGTGTCATACCTAGTGCATCGGGTCCAATGAAAATCTTTTATGACAATACTGGTGCAATTGCCTTGGCAAAGGAATCCAGATTTCACAAGAGAACCAAGCACATCAAAAGAAGCTTCAATTCCATCCGGGATCTAGTCCAGGTGGGAGACATAGAGATTTGCAAGATACATACGGATCTGAATATAGCAGACCCGTTGACTAAGCCTGTTCCATGAGCAAAACATGATCAGCACCAAAGCTCCATGGGTGTTAGAATCATTACTGTGTAATCTAGATTATTGACTCTAGTGCAAGTGGGAGACTGAAGGAAATATGCCCTAGAGGCAATAATAATGTTATTATTTTATTTCCTTATAACATGATAAATGTTTGTTATTCATGCTAGAATTGTATTATCCGGAAACATAATACTTGTGTGAATACATAGACAAACCAAACGTCACTAGTATGCCTCTAATTGACTAGCTCGTTAATCGAAGATGGTGATGTTTCCTAACCATAGACATGTGTTGTCATTTGATTAATGGGATCACAGCATTAGGAGAATGATGTGATTGACAGGACCCATTCCATTAGCTTAGCACCCGATCGTTTAGTATGTTGCTATTACTTTCTTCATGACTTATACATGTTCCTATGACTATGAGATTATGTAACTCCCGTTTGCCGGAGGAACACTTTGTGTGCTACCAAACGTCACAACGTAACTGGGTGATTATAAAGGAGCTCTACAGGTGTCTCCAAAGGTACATGTTGGGTTGGCGTATTTCGAGATTAGGATTTGTCACTCCGATTGTCAGAGAGGTATCTCTGGGCCCTCTCGGTAATGCACATCACATAAGCCTTGCAAGCATTACAACTAATGAGTTAGTTGCAAGATGATGTATTACGAAACGAGTAAAGAGACTTGCCGGTAACGAGATTGAACTAGGTATTGAGATACCGACGATGAATCTCAGGCAAGTAACATACCGATGACAAAGGGAACAACGTATGTTGTTATGCGGTCTGACCGATAAAGATCTTCGTAAAATATGTAGGAGCCAATATGAGCATCTAGGTTCCGCTATTGGTTATTGACCGGAGACGTGTCTCGGTCATGTCTACATTGTTCTCGAACCCGTAGGGTCCGCACGCTTAAGGTTTCGATGACAGTTATATTATGAGTTTATGAGTTTTGATGTACCGAAGTTAGTTCGGAGTCCCGGATGTGATCACGGACATAACGAGGAGTCTCGAAATGGTCGAGACATAAAGATTGATATATTGGACGGCTATATTCGGACACCAGAAGTGTTCTGGGTGATTTCGGAGAAAAGCGAAGAGCCGGAAGGTTACCGGAACCCTACCGGGAGAAGTAATGGGCCATATGGGCCTTAGTGGAGAGAGAGAAGGGCAGCTAGGGTGGGCCGCGCGCCTCCTCCCCCTGGTCCGAATTGGACTAGGAGAGGGGGGCGGCGCCCCCCTTTCCTTCTCCCTTCCCTCTTCCTTCCCCCTCCTCCTGGCACGCCAATAGGGGCCGGCCGGCCTCCTCCCCTTGCTCCTTTATATACGGGGGCAGGGGGCACCCCTAGACACACAAGTTGATCCACATGATCATATTCTTAGCCGTGTGCGGTGCCCCCTTCCACCATAATCGTCGATAATATTGTAGCGGTGCTTAGGCGAAGCCCTGCGACGGTAGTACATCAAGATCGTCACCACGCCGTTGTGCTGACGGAACTCTTCCCCGACACTTTGCTGGATCGGAGTCCGGGGATCGTCATCGAGCTGAACGTGTGCTAAAACTCGGAGGTGCCGTAGTTTCGGTGCTTGATCGGTCGGGCCGTGAAGACGTACGACTACATCAACCGCGTTGTGCTAACGCTTCCGTTGTCGGTCTACAAGGGTACGTAGATCACACTCTCCCTTCTCGTTGCAATGCATCACCATGATCTTGCGTGTGCGTAGGAATTTTTTTGAAATTACTACGTTCCCCAACAAAGGTATCTTGGGATGCCAACAGATGTGGGCCAATCGAAAATGGGCACTTTCACATATCTCAGAGATAGGGTGTGGGAAAAGGTTAAAGGCTGGATGGAGAAACTCATATCGTCTGCAGGCAAAGAGGTCTTAATTAAGGCAGTAGCATAAACGCTACCGGTGTTTTCGATGGCATGTTTCAGGCTACCAAGGGCATTATGTGAGAATATCATGGCCATTATTCGGCAGTTTTGGTGGGGAAGTAAGGGGGGAAAGAGAAAGCCGAGTTGGGTGGCTTGGGATGTCATGACAAGGCCAAAACATATGGGTAGACTTGGGTTCCGTGATATGGAGATTTTTAACCTGGCTTTGCTAGCGAGACAGGCTTGGAGACTAATGAACAACCCTAACTCCCTTAGTGCGAGAATTCTGAAAGCGGTATATTTTTCACCCCTCCTAAGATTTCTTTGAAGCTCCGCCACTGCCCGAGTAGCGTGAAGTTTGTGCGCCAGGACCATAGCTGCCTGAAGGTTGCGAGCCGATGTCTGTACGAAGTCAAGTTCTCCAATATAGTCGGAGTCGTTGACCGCTTTGCAGCCACGAGCCACAAGGGTGTTGGTTGTCGAGCGGGTCTGGCGTCGGGGTTGCGAATGCTTCTCATTGGCCATAGTTTCCTTCCATCGGGCGTGTTGTGCGATGGCCTCTTCCTTGTTCTTTTGTAGTTGGATGTGGGCAACAAGTGACCTGCTTGACGACCTTCATTGTAATGCTCATGTGATTGTTTCGTGGCAACAGTGTGGTAAGCAGCCATACTGCCTCGTTTGTGATGATTGGAGGAGTCATGGTCGGTGTAGCGATGACTGATGGGCCGGCCCCATGAGTCATGAGCTCCCGAGGTCCGGTGCCTAGGGTTGTGAACTCGAGGAGGCTCCGCCCTATTGGTGTGGAAGCTGGTGGTACTGATGGGATTTCGACCGTGTTAGTGATGGTTGGCGGTGATGAATAGAAATATTGCACAGAACCATGTCTAGCCGCATCTATGCTCAGCGCCACACATCTCACCATAGCTCCTACAGGGATCTGTGCATGGCAGCTTCAGTAAAGCATGACAGAACGATCAAGAGATGGATTACAAGGCCTACAGATGCTTAAACCTACTGAATGCTAGCAATATAGTATATAGAGAATAAATTAGTGCACTTGCCTGGGATGTCTCCCATGTACCTACTCAATTTGTAATTGTTTAATCCCTCGCCATGCGGGCCAGCTACCAATGATAATTTTGACATTAAAATGATCATGTACAGCCATATATGGTATACAAATACTCCAGTTTAGAAACTATTGTCCTTAGAAAGGCATTCGCAAAAGCAAGAATAGACTGTACTACACCGTATATTAAGTGGGTTCAACTTCTTTCTTATAGAAGTGAGGCCAAATTTTGATATCTCAGCAAAAAGAAAATCTAGCCAGGAGTGCGGCTTGTCTTTGGGTGTGCTATGCATTTGACTTTGTCTAGAGACAAAGATTACTGTATTGTTGGTGCCAGAACTGCATGCCTGCATGTCAAGATATGCCAACATTTAAAGAAAGTCTGAAGTAGTGTGCCATTTATTTTTGGAACCGGAATTATGACAGGGAAAGCATTTCAGTTCACATAAAGGAAAGAAAAACATCACCTTACAAAATCCAAGGTGGACACCAAAATATTTAAAACTATTTTGTAAATACAGAACCAATGTGACATTTCCTTAATCTTGAATGTGAAACAAATGCATGTAGCATGTTTATTTTTTCCTTTTCTTTTTTGAGAATTGCTTGTAGCATGTTTCATTATACGAAGCTAGAAGTTTCTGCTGCAGGCACTCATATCTCGCACAACGACTCAGCACAGAAATATGGTGAGGGGAGATGAACAGTGCCGACAGGCCACAAACAGAATATCATTGTTTTGAAATTATAGGCTTGGGCTCCTGTGCTACAGTAACATGGGGAGGTGACCCTGCCCAGCATGTTCAAAAAAATATAGCTTATGCAGGCCTAGTCAACCATGAAGGAGAAAGGGATTAAAGTAAACAATACGGGATGTGATAGATAATGCATCGATGGAGATGGGTCTGAGACCCACCGCATGAGTTGTCCATAGTGGTAACCCACTCTATGTGATCGGAGATCCCGTGAAGTAGAAGTGGGAGACAAGCTGTTGTTCAGCTGGGAGGAGAGTATCCCTATATTAACTATCCCACTCCGTGAAGATGCAATACTCTCCTGATCTGCATGGCAGGTTGATACTTATCTTAATGTGTTCCAAGTGGCTTATTCGGATAAGCAGAGATGTTGTCCTGCAAAACATCTTCTGAGGAACACACCTATATGAATTTGACTATTAACGTCGCAGTCTGTGAGAATTGGCTGTTCTCTAATAAATTCATGAAAAGCCATGGAGTACGACGTATACGCTCCACCCGTGGGGAAGCCTTGCGGCAGCCCAGTATCGGTCAAGAATTTGTGTGGAACTAGTCTCGCAGAAAACTTGTAGTTCAAGGCATAGTCCACTATTCAAGTTGTGATCTAGTGTAGCATAAATCTCTAAGTGGAAGTTCAACTTCACAGTCTCCACTAAGCACCGTTATATAAACAATGTTTTGGAACCAAATGGTGAGATGTGCCAATGAGACTTTGTGGGGGATTGTTGGAATTTGCTAGTGGGCTTTTGGCCCAAAGCCCAACTAAAATTCTGAAATTCTCTTGGCCCATTCATGCACAGATGTGAGTGGAGTGAGTGAGGCTAAAGTTTAGTCCCACCTCATAATTTGAGAGAGAGTTGCACCTTGATACGTCTCCAACGTATCTACTTTTCCAAACACTTTTGCCCTTGTTTTGGACTCTAACTTGCATGATTTGAATGGAACTAACCCGGACTGACACTGTTTTCAACAGAACTACCATGGTGTTATTTATGTGCAGGAGCAAACGTTCTCAGAATGACCTGAAACTTCATGGAGACACTTTTCAGAAAATAAGAAAAATACCTGCCAAAGATGAAGGCCAGGGGGCCCACCGTCTTGCCATGAGGGTGGGGGCGCGCCTGCCCCCCTAGGGCGCACCCCCTACCTCGTGGGCCCCCTGTTGCCTCTCTGACTCCAACTCCACCTCCATATATTGAGTTTCGAAG
Organism: Triticum dicoccoides; assembly: GCF_002162155.2. NCBI lineage: Eukaryota > Viridiplantae > Streptophyta > Magnoliopsida > Poales > Poaceae > Triticum > Triticum dicoccoides. The sequence continues at coordinate 605,489,213 of NC_041380.1, read as the reverse complement.
AGAAAAAAATCAGAGAGAAGAAATCATCGCTGTCGGTGTCAAAACCGGCGGATCTCGGGTAGGGGGTCCGAACTGTGCGTCTAAGGCAGATGGTAACAGGAGGCAGGGGACACGATGTTTTACCCAGGTTCGGGCCCTCTTGATGGAGGTAAAACCCTACGTCCTTCTTGATTTACTCTTGATTATCTGTGTATTACAAGAGTTGATCTAGCATGATATCGGAGAGGCTAAACCATAGAAGCTAGCCTATGGTATGATTGTATGTTGTCCTACGGACTAAAACCCTCCGGTTTATATAGACACCGGAAGGGGTTAGGGCTACACAAGGTCGGTTACAAAGGAGGAGATATCCATATCTGTACGGCCCAGCTTGCCTTCCACGCCAAGTAGAGTCCCATCCGGACACAAGACGAAGTCTTCAATCTTGTATCTTCATAGTCCGGTCAAAGGATATAGTCCGGCTGTCCGGAGACCCCCTAATCCAGGACTCCTGTCGGGTGGTAGGTGCGACATATGCCAACGGGTGGCTTATCATTGTGGAAGCCAGTAAGACATTGCCGGTGCCTAGAAACGGGATGAGGCAAAGACATGCACGCCGGCGAATCTTACCCAGCTTCGGGGATCTCCGAGGAGATAACACCCCTACTGCTGCTCTGCGGGGTCTCCGCATGATCACTAGATGAACAAGTAGCTACACGATGCTCCTAGAGCTGTTTGGTGAGAGGAGGAAGAAGGGCACGGCTCGCTCTCTTCTTCTCCTTGTGTGGTGTCTAGAACTAGCAGTGATCAACCCTTTGCATGGGTGCCCCGGGGGGTTTATATAGGCCTACTCCCCGGGGTTACAATGGTAATCCGGCTGGGCATGGGCCCCAGCCGTTTGTGTCTACACTCGTCGGCTTCTGCGCCGACTGCTGGGGCCCGCCGGCTGGTGGGTCCCGCCGGCTGCCGGCTCCTTGGTCGACAGGCAGGCCCCACTGTCCAGGGCCTTGTCGGCGGCTGGTTACTGTTGCTCAATCCTGGTGACGAGGGCTTCGTCGAGGTAGGCGTGGCTATAGTGCCGCCGTTCATCAAGGTAGCCTCACCGTGTCTTGTCTCCTTAATGGGGCGTCTCCTTCGAGGGAGGTGGCAAGCGGGCTGTGGGGAGCCAGCTCTGTCTTGGGTCGACTGTGGGAGGCCGGGCCGCCTTCGGGTGTCTCTCGGCCCAAAGGGGCCCACCGCCCGTGGGCCGTGCTGGCGGCCCATCGTGGATGACATCAGGGTCAGCATGGCAACAGTGGTGCGCCGGACGGGTCCTGGCCACTCGTACGGCGCACTGTGCCAGGCGTGCACCGGGATTCGGGGGTGGCAGGCTTTACTGTAGCCACACCCCGTCACATCACCGTTAGGTGGATGCAGACTCCGAGGGTGCAATCTTGACTGCTTTGTGGGAGCCGGCTTCTTGGAGTCGGCTTTCTCGTGGCCGGGTTCTCGAAACCGGCCCTCCCGCAGCTTTCTTTATGAGGGCTGGAGTCGGATCGCCTTCTGATAGTCGGCCTGGGAGATAGCCGGCAAGAGGAAGGCGGCCCCAGGTCTTGGATCCTTGAGGGCCGGATCGGCTCGTAATTTTTCTAGAAAGGCCAGGGGGAGCCGGCTTGTCTACCCGTGGTCATATCCTCCGACAGTAGTCCCCGAAGCTGATCGAGCTCCGAGGGTGACAAAGGGACGAGAAGCTTGGTCAGTTTCCTTCCCCGAGGGGTCGGCTTTGCTTGCGCGCGCCATCTTTGGAATAGCCCTCTTTTTCGTAGGCGGGAACGTGGGTCGGCCCGCGAGCTGACTGCGCGCCATCCCGCGGGCCACGTGGCAAGATGATCCTGCCAACACACACGCGCGATGGGACGCCACCGCAGGCCCGGGCCTACCACTCCCACGCCTCGTTCCGAGCACGGATCTTCTGCGGCCCATATGGACCGCTCGCCTCCCGCGGCGGTTTTATCACGCCATTAGGGCGCAATAATCGCGGTACGTGGGGGAGTGGGCGCAGTTGATCCCCACGTTCCCCCACGCCGCGCCTCCTCGGCTCCGTCGTGCGAGTCTATAAGTAGGGGGAGGAGGGGGAGCAGCAGAGGCTCTCGCGCTCTCCCTCGCTCCACCCCCTCTTTCTCCTTCCTTCCGCTGCTGCAGCACCCACCGCCGCGCCGCTTCTCCGTCGCTTCGTCTTGCTCCCCGTCGCATCGCCCCCATGGCGCTGTCGAGCTCGTGGGACGGCTCCAATGTCCATGAGGATCACGTCGAGTTCCTCCGCCGGACGCGGCACCTGCCGGGCGATAACTTTCTGCGGGTTCGTCGGGCACCGGAGAGGGAGATCTCGCCGGCGCCGGAGGAAGGCGAGCGGGTGATCTTCCGCTCGCACTGCCTGCGCGGCTTTGGCCTCTCGCCGAGCGGATTTCTTCGAGCCTTCCTCGAGTTCTATCACCTCCAGCCGCATCACCTAACGCCCAATGTGGTGATGCTGTTGTCGGCCTTCGTCACCCTCTGCGAGGGCTTCCTTGGGGTTCTCCCCACTCTCGAGCTCTGGGGGGGAATTCTTCCAGAGCAAGCTCGGCACCGTCGTTGCGGGCGTGCCCGCCCCCTGCGGGGCCTTCATCGCCATGAGGCGGACGGGGGAGAACAATCCGTTCCCGCCCATCCCGTTGATCCAGTCGGTGAAGATTTGGCAGAAGTCTTACTTCTACGTGAAGAACGTCGCCCAGCAAGGCGACTACGTCAACCTGCCGGCTTACGTAGCCGGCCCGCCGGCTGGGAGGCAACCCTCGTGGAGCTACCGGGCCATCGCTGTCTCAGGCCGGGAACGCAGCCGTCGCCCGGCTCCGGGTGATGATCCAGGTGGAAGGCCTGACCGGAGCCGACTTGGTTGCCGCCTTCGTGGAGTGCCGCATTCTTCCGCTCCAGGGCCGGCCACACATGATCTGCCAAATGAGCGGCTACTTCGACCCATGTCGGCTGAGCACCAGGGAGATGCCTCATGCGGAGGTATCCTACATGGTGAATTACATCTCCAACTGCAATCTCACTGAAGATTGGTGATACGGCAAGAGTCCGTATTCCCGCACCAACCCTCCGCCGACAGTAAGTTTTTCCTCTTTCCTTCTTTTTGCAGCCGGCCTTATGATAGCCGACTTCTGATTAGTTGGTTCTCCCTTGGCAGAACCCTCTTCTTCCGCCGACGACCGGGTCCGTAGGGGTAGAGCGCCAGCACCTCCCTGACCGCACGGTGGACGACGCCGACGATCTGGACCTGGGAGCGGCCGCCATGGAAGACGCCATCGTAGGGGAAGGCGACGAGGCTGGAAGCGTGAGGCCCGGAGACGGCTTCGAGGACTGGCCGGATGATGACGAGGTCAAAGCCGTCCAGCACCGCCAGCCGGCGCCTGACCATCAAGGCGCGGGCTCGTTCGCCGCGCAGGCTGCCCGAGGCGGCGCGCAGAAGCGCCGGGCCGCGTCGACCTTCTTCGGCAGCCGGCCGAAGAAACCCAAGGCTTCCACGGCGGCGACCAGGCGGGACGAGGCGGCCGCAAAGGCGGCCCGCTTCCGCAAGGCGGTGAAGCAGCCGCAGGCGATCTCGGCGTAAGTCGTCGAATGTCTTGTATATTTCATATATATTTTTGTTGTTCTTTTCGATTGACAACCCTTCTAACCCTTTCTTCGCCGGCCGGGCAGGGCACCGCTTCACCTTGAGCGCGGCCGTGGCGGCTCCATAGTCGGGCCGACTGGAGGGTCCTCCAGCTCCCGTCGCGTGGACCCCCACGCCGACCTTAGGGAGGCCACGGAGCGGAACGCGCGTGAGGCGCGGGAGGAGCGGGAGGCGGCGGAGCGGAGGGTCGCCCAGGCGGCGAAGGAGCAGGCCGATGCGGCAGCCAGGGCCCGGGTGGAGGCGGCAACCGCGGAGACAGAGGCGGAGGCTTCGCACAACCAGCCTCCGCTGCTCACCATTCCCCTCCACGCCGTGGCCCCCGACATCCCTGTGCCTCCGTTGGAGGAGGTCGACCAAGTGCCGCCGGTGATGGAGAGGAGGGAGGTCCATGTGGCCTCCGTGGAAAGGACGTCGCAGCCGGCGCCGACCGGAGCGGGCCAAAGCGGCCAATCTGCTGCGGCGCCAGAGCAGCCGGCTGGGGGTGAGCCGGAAGCAGGAGCCAGCCTCGAGGTGCAGCCGGCAACGCGCCGGCGCGTAGGGGGAGGCACCGCTGCGCCGGAGCCGCGCAGGGTTTCGGGTGCCAGCCAGACGGCGGAGGCCCTGGAGGCGGCCAGCACCGGCACGTCCGAGTGGACTCCCAGCGGGGGGACGGGCGAGCTGAACATGGCGGCCCAAGAGGTTCGGAACCGGCTTCAGGCCCAAGCTGCCTCGCTGCAGCACTACACCCAGGAGTTCCTTGCGACGCGGGCCGTCATCCAGGTGAGTCTTCTAGCCTTGGTTGTTTTGTTCTCTTGATTTCTTCTGCGGGGGCGCATCAGCGCACCAACTGGGTGTAGTCCCCGAGTTCCAAGTCGGCTGCTGCCCAGGCAGCTCAGAACTTACTAGGTCCTGACACCCATCTTATACCCGCCTCCTGTCTGTTCTTTCAGGAGTATCATAACCTCCGCGCTGCTGCCTTCAACTCCCAGGCTCAGGAGTTGGGCCGGAGAACCGAAGACCTGATCAGCAGCCGGAGTGCGTACTTGGTTTTTTTCATCTCCTGTGGGGGCGCGTCAATGCACCCATTGGGTGTAGTCCTCGAGATTCGGGCTGACTGCTGAGCAGTCGGGTCGGATCTTCCCTGACGACTTCTTCATTATTGGTTTTTCTTTTGTCTTTCATGCTTGCAGGAGCCAATGCCGACTTGAGGGGGCAGCTCAGCGAGGCGCAGGCCGCCCTTCGCGCCAAGGAAACTGAGTATGATGCCTTGGTCCTGGAGCGTGACCGCCTGGCCAAGAAGCTGGCTGACCAGGAGGAGAGCCACAAGGCGGCCTTGAAGAAGGCGCAGGATAACGAAGACGCCCTGAAGGCCGAGTTCAAGACCGGAGCGGCAGGCTGGGCTGAGACCAGGCAAGCACTGAACGAAGGCTTCGGCCGTATTGAAGATTTGATCGACGGTAAGCCGCCTTCCTTGCTCCCTTCCTGCCCCTTGCCGCCTGATTTGTATTCTGACTTATGCTGCTTTTTATTCTCTGTGCAGACTACTTTCCCGGCTACTCCGCCTTTGCTACTCAAACCATCGAGGCCCATCGTGAAGCGCGCCGTCAGGCGGGGGCCGACATCACGCCGGACGCGAGCCGGACGCTTGAGGAGCAGCTCTTGGCGGTCCAAACGCGGCTGCAACCGGCTCATCGTATGCTCCGCCGCCTCCAGCGTGCCGGAGCGCAGGTGTTGGCCACCCTCTGGCCAGGCGAGACGATTCCCCACACCCCGAGCTGGACTGCCGACTGGCTGGAGGTTGCGGTTGGCCGCTTCAAATCTTGGAAAGCATCAGCGGCCCGGCTTGGAGCTGGGCGGGCGCTGGAGTTCGCCCGAGCTTGGTATCGGGGGTTGAACCTGGACCAGCTGCGCACTTGGCGGTTGGAGGCCAACGAGGAGATAGAAGAGGTGCGGCCGGCTATTGCTCAGCGCGCGTCGACGATCGCCGAGTGCACTGATATTAGTGTCTTTGCACCTGAAATAAATGACGACGGCATTGCCCAGCCGGAGGAGTGGTTCGGGCTGGACCCGGCAGCGGGTGAACACTCGGCAGAGGAGATCGCCTCCAGCGACGAAGGCGAAGACGACGAAGGAGAGGAGGACGAAGACGTCGAGCCGGCTGGTGAAACAGCCGGCCAGCCTCAGCCTGACCGTGCCTCCAGCAACGAGGCGCATGCAAGCGCGCCTTCGGCGGGGGGCGGTGATCATGCCGAGGTTCGCCAGCCGGCCACTCCTCCAGCCGGCACTGCTGTCTCCGCCGACCAGCCCGACTCGCTAGTCGCTCCCCTGGCTTAGTCTGCCGTTGCTTTCCCTGCTTGTTGTCCTTTGAACAATTTTTATTGAACTTGTGCAGTTCCACCCACTTGGGGTGTATTCGAACTATGTTGAATGCTGGCCTTGCGAAGGTCTTTTGTGTAAATATGATTGTGTGCATGTTTGGTTTCCATTCACGTATGCTTTTTATCCTTAGGCTTTTTACTTTGCCGCCTTCCCCTTTTGGGGAGGCAAGTACTCGAGCTTTCTTGGATTGAAGTGAAGTGAATGGAAGCCGGCTGGCCGGCTACTCTGGTAGTCGGTCGGTGGTAGGAGACAAACCGGCTTTCGTTATATTAGTCCGTTAGTCCCTAGCCATTTTTCATGTGGGCATCCTTTCCTGCTTTTAACTCTCGCCAGTCGGACAGTCGGTTCTTCGAACTGCGACTTTTGGCGAGAGAAAGCTTGGGTGCCGGCACGCTACTTGTGTGACTGCGGGTAGGACTTCAAATATAACTCTAGGCGGCCAGTCCCCGGGCCGACTAGTCGAACCCGGTGCCGGACAAAGAAAAAGTGAATGTAATGACAAGGTCATAAGCATAATGTTCTTCATTTATGGATAGGAGGTGGCAGTCCCTGAGCTCTCCTCGGGGGGCCTATTGTCTCGTACTTAGTACAAAAGTTAGCGTGATACATACTGCATTTCAACTGTAAAATCTTCAGAGGAGGTTGGCGTTCCATGGTCGTTCCGACTCCTTGCTGGAGTCGTCTCTCTTGCGTGCCTTGGGCTTCTGTGCGTCGATTAGGTAGTAGGAGTCGTTGCCCAAAGCTCTGCTGATGATGAAGGGGCCTTCCCAAGGGGCCGAGAGCTTGTGCTGGCCGGATGTTCGCTGGATCAGCCGGAGCACAAGATCGCCCTCTTGGAAGGATCTTGGCTTGACCTTCCGACTATGGTAGCGGCGTAAGCCCTGCTGGTAGATGGCAGATCGGCTGAGGGCTAACAGCCGGCCTTCTTCCAGCAGGTCGACGCCGTCTTCACGTGCTTCCTTGGCCTATGCCTCTGTGTACATGGTTACCCAAGGCGAGTCGAACTCGATGTCAGTTGGGATGACTGCCTCGGCACCATATACGAGGAAAAAAGGAGTGAAGCCGGTTGACTTGTTTGCGGTTGTGCGCAGACTCCAGAGGACGGCTGGCAGCTCATCGAGCCAACAGCCGGCCGAACGCTCCAGTGGTATGACCAGCCGGTGCTTGATGCCGGAAAGGATGAGGCCGTTGGCTTGTTCGACCTGGCCGTTTGACTGTGGGTGGGCAACGGACGCCAGGTCCAGCCGGATGCCCTGCGTCGCACGGAAACGTGCCAAGGCTCCCTTGGCGAAATTTGTGCCATTATCGGTGATGATGCTGTGTGGCACACCGTACCGGGTTGTTATATCTGCGATGAATGTGACGGCAGTCGGCCCATTCAGCTTCTTGATCGCTTTTGCCTCGATCCACTTGGTGAATTTGTCCATAGCGACTAGTAGATGAGTCATGCCGCCGCGTGCCGTCTTGAACGGGCCTACCATGTCCAGTCCCCAAACGGCGAAGGGCCAAGTGAGGGGAATGGTCTTGAGTGCTGAGGCCGGCATTGCCTGCTTGGAGCTGAAGAATTGGCACCCCTTGCAAAGTTTAACTAACTCCTTGGCGTCATCCAAAGCAGTCTGCCAAAAGAAACCATGGCGGAAAGCTTTGGCAACGAGTGATCTTGAGGCCGCATTCTCCTTGGTGGATGTCTTTGAGGATTGCAATGCCCTTCTCTTGCTCGACACATCGCTGGAGGACTCCAGTGACACTACGCTTGACGAGTTTTCTGTTGACGATTGTGTATGCTCCGGCTCGACGTTGGACTTGTCTTGCCTCTATCTCATCAGCCGGCAGATCTTGGTTCACTAGGAAGTTGAGGATGGGATGTGCCCATGATGGTGCTGTGACTTCTTCTATTGCCAATACTGCTACTGCGACCAGGGCGGGCGGGCTGGGCAGTGAAATGCTGGAGTCGGCCGCCGCCTGTTGTGTTGGCGCGGTTCCCGGGACGGCTACCGCAGTCCCCGAGCCGGGTGTAGCAGTCCCCGTGTCGGGCGTAACTACGGAAGTCCCCGAGCCACTTGCTGACGTCCCTGGGCCGACTGTCGGAGCCCCCAGGGCACCCGTCTGGTTCTTCGCGCCGGACTCGGCTGCGTCGGGGTCAGGCGGCACAAAGATGGAGTCAGATTCTGGAGACGGCTTGACAGACGGTTTGAGGAGGCGTTGTAGAGAGACGCCGGTTGGTATTGCTTGCCGAGTGGAGCCTATTCGAGCCAGGGCATCGGCCGGCTCGTTGTCGGCTCGCGGTATGTGGAGGAACTCGCATCCTTCAAAATACCCACTGATTTGCTGAACAAGGAAGCGGTAGCTTGCCATATTTGTGTCCTTGGCATCCCAGTCGCCGGATGATTGCTGGACCACCAAGTCCGAGTCGCCATAACATAGGATCCGGCGAATGCCGAGCTCTTTGGCAAGCCGGAGCCCGTGTATGAGCGCCTCGTACTTGGCCACGTTGTTGGAGGCGACAAAGTGAATTTGCAGCGTGTATCTGAGCTTGTCGCCTTTGGGAGAGGTAAGGACGACGCCGGCTCCCAAGCCGGTGCGCATCTTGGACCCATCGAAGTGCATGCGCCAATGAGTGGAGTCGGGAGCCGGCGGCAGGTACTGGGTCTCGGCCCAGTCGACGAGGAAGTCGGCCAATGCTTGGGACATGATGCCGGTGCGAGGTTGGTAGAAGATCGTGTAGGGGGCCAGCTCGATGGACCATTTCGCCACCCGGCCGGATGCATCCCGGCTGCCTATGATCTCGGCCAGCGGGGCAGTGCATACGACCGTGATGGGATGCTCTTGGAAATAGGGCTTCAGCTTCTTGGCGGCGAAGTACATGCCGTAGCACATCTTCTGGTAGTGCGGGTAGTTCTGCTTCGAGGCGGACAACACCTCACTCAAATAGTACACTGGCTTCTGGACCGGCTGGGCTCGGCCCTCTTCTGGGCGTTGGACTACTACGACGGCTGGTTGCAGCAATGTAAAGGAGCATGGGCTCTTTCTCAGGTGGCGCCGCCAGGACAGGCAGCGTGGCCAGCATCTTCTTCAGCTCGTGAAAAGCTTGGTCAGCCTGGTCATTCCACTCGAAATGAGTGGTCTTCTTCATGAGGCGGTAGAGGGGGAGGGCTTTCTCTCCGAGCCGGCTGATGAAGCGGTTCAGGGAGGCCAAGCATCCGGTGAACTTCTGGACGTCCCGCAGCTTGGTGGGGACCGCCATTCTTTCAATGGCCTTGATCTTTATTGGGTTGCATTCGATGCCGCGTTCCGAGACTAGGAAGCCTAGGAGTTGGCCGGCTGGCACTCCGAACATGCATTTCTCGGGGTTGAGCTTGATTTGGAATCGGCGTAGGTTCTCAAACGTTTCCTTGAGGTCTTCCAGGAGAGTGCCGTGCTTCTCCGTCTTCACCACAATGTCGTCTACGTAGACGTGGGCATTTCTGCCGAGCTGCTTGAGGAGGCACTTCTGCATGCAACGCTGAAAAGTGGCACCAGCATTTCTCAAGCCGAATGTCATAGTCAGGTAGCAGAAGGCTCCGAATGGTGTGATGAAGGCGGTCTTCAGGCGGTCTGCCGGGTCTAGCTTTATTTGGTGGTATCCTGAGTAAACATCCAAGAAACTCAACAGCTCGCATCCGGCCGTGGAGTCTATCACTTGGTCAATCCTCGGCAGGGCAAAGGGATCATTGGGGCAGGCCTTGTTGAGGCTTGTGTAGTCTATACACATGCGCCACTTGTTGTTCTTCTTTAGCACGAGGACCGGTTGGCGAGCCACTCTGGAAAGAAAACTTCCATAATGAAGCTGGCTGCCAAAAGCCGGGCTATCTCTTCTCCCACAATCCTTCTTTTCTCCTCCGACAGTCGGCGGAGGGGTTGTTTGACTGGTTTTGCGTCTTCTCGGACGTGTAGCTTGTGCTCGGCGAATTCCTTCGGAACACCCGGCATGTCCTTGGGAGACCATGCGAAGATGTCCCGATTCTCACGGAGGAAATCGGCGAGCTCGCCTTCCTATTTGCTGTTTAGGTTTACCCCGATGATGGCAAACCTCTCTGGGTGCTCGGGGTCAAGAAGTATCTTCTTCGTCTCCTTGGCCGGCTGGAAAGACCCTTGGGTATCATACTCCTTGGTGTCGGAAGCAAGGCCGACTGCTTGCCGGCCATGGCCACAACTCGATCCAACATCTTCTTTTCTTCGGCAATCACAAGGGACTCGGCCAGCCGGCTGCTGGCTGCTGCACACTCGGAGGACTTCTTGTAATCGCCGGCTATGGTGATGACGCCCTTGGTGCTTGGCATCTTCATCTTTAGGTAAGCATAGTGGGGAACTGCCATGAACCTGGCCAAGGCAGGTCGGCCTAGCAACGCATGGTAGGGGCTCTCCAGGTCCACCACTTCAAACTAGATCGCTTCCCGGCGGAAATGATCTTTGTCCCCAAAGAGCACATCAATCTTGATCTTGCCAATGGGAGCGCAGGACAGGCCGGGTACAATGCCATGGAACACAGTCCGAGTTGGCATGAGTTGTTTTGTCTTGACGTTCAGCTTCTCCAAGGTGTCACGGTACAGGATATTGATGCTGCTCCCGCCATCTATCAGTACGCGGGAGAAGCGGGTGGCACGTCTATCAGTTGCAAAGGTGGCATCCAAAACCAATGCATAAGAGCTGGGAGACGGCATCACTTCCGGGTGGTCGGCCCGGCTCCAGCCGATAGGTTTTTCTGACCAGTGCATGTGCTCGGCGGGGGTGGCAGTGACCATGCTGACTTCTTGGTGCTCTTGGCGTTTGCTCCGCCGGTCTTCGAGCTGGCTCGTAAAGATGACGTAGGTGGCCTACTCGTCGGGGAACTCGTCGAGCACAGCTCCGACTGCAGGCCGAGCGCTCGGCGGCTGCGGAGCCGGAGGCAGCGGTCCAGCAGGCGGAGGTGGCGCGAGCCCTTCACCCTTGGAGATTCGGGTGAGCCAATGACACTTCCGGGTTGTGTGGTTGGATGGCTTCACGCTGCTGTGGAACTTGCAGGGGGCGTCGAGAGTTTGCTCATAGGAAGAGGCTGGCTGCCAAGCCGGCTTGCCGCCCTTCTGCTTCTTGGGTGCGGGCCGCCTTTCGGGCGGCTCGTCTTCGACGGTGGCCACCTGCCGACTGGTGGAAGGCGGCACGGGGCCCTTGCGCTTGTGGTCGTTCGGGTGTGGGCTTCGGCCGGAGTCCCCAGCCGGCGTCTTGGGCGCCGGGTTGAGTACTTTTCCGGACGCATCTACCCAGAGTTCGGTCATCATTGAGGAGTCGGCGGTGGCGTACTTGTCCGCTATGATCAGAAGCTCGTCGAGGGTAGCCGGCTCGTCGCAGAGGAGCTTGTGCTTGAGGAGGGTGCCTTCTCGGCATCCGGCAGTGAAGTATTCTATGGCTTGCACCTCGTGCACCCCCTCACAAGAGTTGCGGAGCTCGGCCCAGCGCGTGAGGTAGTCACGGGTGGACTCGGCGGGGCCTTGCACACACAGGGAGAGCTGTCTGGGCTTGGGAGCCCGCTTGTAGGTGCTGGCAAAGTTGCGGACGAAGGCTTCTGTGAAGTCTAGCCAGCTGTTGATGTTGTACGGCTTGAGGCTGTTGAGCCAAGTCCGTGTCGTGCCCTGCAACATGAGGGGCACGTACTTCACGGCAACACGCCTGTTGCCGTTTGCTATGCTAACCGCCGTGGAGTAGTCGATCAACCAATCTTCCGGCTTCATGGAGCCGTTGTATTTGGGCGTGTCTCTTGGGAGCGAGAACCCTTTGGGGAAAGGCTCGCGGATGCGGGGGCCGAAACAAGGCGGGCCGACATCGTCTTCTTCTTCCAACACCAGGGATCGCGCCAGGCGGTCGATCCGATGGCGGGCGTCGTTCTCGCCGACTCCCTCGCGGCGACCTAGCCGGCCGCTGAGAGTCGGATGCGCAACAGGCGGTGGGGTGGGGTATCTCTCCCCACGGGGCCGAGGCGGGGGTGGGCTGCCTCGCCAGTCCATGGCCCGGGGATGGCCTTCTGCGTCTCGTTCGATGGAAATCCGGGTTCGGCTTCGGCTGACGGCCGGCTCTTTCTCGCGCCGCGCGCGGGCCTTGCCCGTGGTCGGTGTCCGGGACGTCGCGCCGTGATCTCGGTGCGGGGAGAGGTTCTCCGCGCGAGCGTCGGCTTCGTGCCACCGCGCAGCCGCATCAATTAGCTGCTGGATGCGTCTGGTCATGTGGGGGGAGTTCTTCGGCCCCCAATCCGTCCAGCTCGTCTATGGCCGCCTGGGCGGCACGCAGGTTCTCGAGTGGGGTGGCATAGACTGGGCGGTCGACTCCCAGCGTGTCGGTGATGACAGCCGCATTGCTTGACAACACCGGCCCGGCTTGGCCCGCCCGGGGCCGGCGTGCCGAAGGCGGTGCGGTCGGCTTCGCGCTGGTGGGCCTCAGTGAGGCATCTTATGGAGGCCAGCCTCCGGCCCTCCGCGAGGAGGGCGAGGCGGCGAGCCTCTAGTGCTTCGTCGTCGGCATTAGCCGGGAGGGGGATGGACAAATCATGGGCCGCCGCATGCGGGGCGTTGTGGGCGCTTTCGTCGGGAGCGTCGCCGTGGCCGATGACCATCACCTCGGTGGTGACAGCGTCGCAGCCATCGGCCCGGGGAAGCGGGTCATTGTAGATCGTGACGTCGATGGGGAAAGTGTCGAGTGAAGCCGTGTCGGAGTCGACAGGCATCGGATCGGTGGAACCAACCGACTCCAAGTCCACTGCAGGCTCGCCGGAGACGTGAAGCTGGCCGAAGAGGTTGACGAGGCGGTCGGTGCCCGCGTCGAAGGCGAGCTCGTCGGTGATGAAGGTCTTGTCGAGGAGGTCGGCGAGGCTGCTCGCCGCGCAGATGTTGGTGACGCCTTGCAGCGCGTCGTGGCAAGCGCCATCGGGCGTGCCGGGCTAGCTACGCTCGCTGGGGAGGAAGAGGGTTCCTGTCCAGAATAGGTCTCCGGACGACGGTGCAACTGGCCCCACGGTGGGCGCCAAATGTCGGGTGGTAGGTGCGACATATGCCAACGGGTGGCTTATCATTGTGGGAGCCAGTAAGACATCGCCGGTGCCTGGAAATGGGATGAGGCGAAGACATGCACGCCGGCAAATCTTACCCAGCTTTGGGGCTCTCCGAGGAGATAACACCCCTACTGCTGCTCTACGGGGTCTCCGCATGATCACTAGATGAACAAGTAGCTACATGATGCTCCTAGAGCTGTTTGGTGAGAGGAGGAAGAAGGGCACAGCTCGCTCTCTTCTTCTCCTTGTGTGGTGTCTAGAACTAGCAGGGATCAACCCTTTGCATGGGTGCCCCGGGGGGTTTATATAGGCCTACTCCCCGGGGTTACAATGGTAATCCGGCTGGGCATGGGGCCCAGCCGTCTGTGTCTACACTCGCCGGCTTCTGCACCGACTGCTGGGGCCCGCCGGCTGGTGGGTCCCGCCGGCTGCCGGCTCCTTGGTCGACAAGCAAGCCCCACTGTCCAGCGCCTTGTCGGCGGCTGGTTACTGTTGCTCAATCCTGGTGACGAGGGCTTCGTCGAGGTAGGCGTGGCTACAGTGCCGCCGTCCGGCAGGTGATCACTGTAGCCTCACCGCGTCTTGTCTCCTTAATGGGGTGTCTCCTTCGAGGGAGGTGACAGGCCGACTGTGGGGAGCCGGCTCTGTCTTGGGTCGACTGGGGGAGGCCGGGCCGCCTTCGGGTGTCTCTCTGCCCGAAGGGGCCCACCACCAGTGGGCCGCGCTGGCGGCCCATCATGGATGACATCAGGGTCAACATGGCAACAGTGGCGCGCCGGACGGGTCCTGGCCACTCGTACGGCGCACTGTGCCAGGCTTGCACCAGGATTCGAGGGTGGCAGGCTTTACTGTAGCCACACCCCGTCACATCGCCGTTAGGTGGATGCAGACTCCGAGGGTGCAATCTTGACTGCTTTGTGCGAGCCGGCTTCTTGGAGTCGGCTTTCTCGTGGCCGGCTTCTCGAAACCGGCCCTTCCGCAGCTTTCTTTATGAGGGCTGGAGTCGGATCGCCTTCTGATAGTCGGCCTGGGAGACAGCCGGCAAGAGGAAGGCGGCCCCATGTCTTGGATCCTTGAGGGCCGGATCGGCTCGTAATTTTTCTAGAAAGGCCAGGGGGAGCCGGCTTGGCTACCCGTGGTCATATCCTCCGACAACTCCCTCAGTAGCCCCTGAACCAGGTTTCAATGACGATGAGTCCGGCGCGCAGTGTTATCTTCGGCATTGCAAGGCAGGTTCCTCCTCCGGATACACCACAGAAGAGTTCGAATAAAAGGATAGTGTCCGACCCTGCAAAATAAGTTCCACATACCACCGTAGAGAGAATAATATTTCCACAAATCTAATCTGCTGACACGTTTTGGAAACATGACATCAGGGCATGGCTCGGCGATTATTCAAACCGTTTTTCTTTAACTAGCCCCGCACATAACGTGAGGCAGTTTCTTGACACGTCTTGTCAAAGCAGAGATCGTGTCCCCCTTATTACGGGATTCTCATCAATACGGGCGTGGGTAACCCAACTGCGCCATCAATTACGACGCTTGGAGGATAAGCGAGTTTTACCAGGCTAGTGTGGGCGCATAGTTTCGACCGCCCTTATAAAGGGATAATGTTTATCCTTTCTCTACCCACGCCTTCTTCCTCCTTGCTCATCCATTCTCGCGCACTCGAGCTCCAACACCGAAGTCTACATCCTTCTCCTCAACCTTCTCCAAACATGTCCGGAGCGGGAGGCAAGTGGATGGCTTCCTCCGTCACGGAGGGACACGTCAAAAAGCTGCGCGGAGCCGGATACTTATCCACGAATATCACGCATCGGCTGCCCGCTGTGGAGCAGATCGTCCCCACCCCGGAACCTCACGAGAGGGTATTCTTCCTCCACCACTTCCTCCGCGGACTGGGGTTTCCCCTCCATCCATTCGTCCGTGGTCTTATATTCTACTACAGGCTGGACTTTCATGATCTAGCCCCGAACTTCATCCTCAACATTTCGGCGTTCATCGTCGTGTGTGAGGCTTTCCTCCGCATCCGGCCCCACTTCGGCATGTGGCTGAAGACCTTCAATATCAAGCCGAAGGTGGTGGGAGGCCAACAAGCAGAATGCGGCGGAGCCATGGTGGGCAAGATGCCCAATGTCATATGGCTTGAAGGCTCCTTCGTGGAGACCATAAAGGGGTGGCGGTCGGCGTGGTTCTACATCACCGAGCCACGCGACACCAACTGGGTGGCGGCCCCCGAGTTTCGATCCAGAATCCCCATGCGGCTCACCTCCTGGAAAGAGAAGGGCCTATCCTGGGGTTCATCGGTGGAGCTGGACGGACTCCAGAAATGTATCCGGAATATGGCAAGCAAGAAGCTCAAGCTTGTCAACATAGTCCAGGTCATGCTCTTCCGCCGGATCCTCCCATGTCAACAACGGGATTTCAACTTGTGGGAGTTCGACCGGGACCAGCACCAGACTCTGAGCGAGCTCTTCGACACGATGCACAAGGACGTCTGGAGGGTGCTGTTCAAGGGCGCCGAGGTCCCTCCCTCTCTCACCGAGGACCGCGGGCTAAGCGCGAAGCGCCCTGCGAATCCGGTAAGTTTTGTACATCTGGTAGGATTTTTACTTCCCATAGCTTAACCACGCGCGGGGTCTGAGCTCACATGCCTTTGACAGGACTGGGTGGGGCATCGGAGAAGATCGATTATCCGACCCCTCTGCCCAAAGACACTGCGGACGCTCTCCTGACGGAGATGCTAACTCCGGCTCCTTACAGGGTGCCGGAGAAGACCAAGAAGAAGGCCAAGGGAACCCGAAAGAGTTCCCGACGCCAGGTGGTATCAGACTCCTCGTCCGATGACTCTGCGACACACTTCTCCCACGAAGACGAGGAGGAAGATGAAGATGCTCCCCCTCCAGCTGGGGGAGACAAAAAAAGGAAGGCCGCCCCAACTGGGGAGCGAAGGGTCCAAGAAGGGAAGGACTCTCCTTCCGAACTACTCCACCACCGCCGCCGAAGACGAAGATGAGTGGCTGCTCAGGGCCAAGCCCCTGGCGAAGTCGTAAGTATTTGGATACCAGAGTAACTCATAGCATACCTTTGTCGCACTGCTTCTCCTAATGCTGAGTATGATTATGCAGACCGCCCCAAGCCCGTATCGACGTATCTTCGTCGGGTGGCTCCTTGGACTCGTCGGATATGGATAGCGATCCACTTCCGACCGCCACCTCCCCTTGCCCTACGTACAATGCCGAGGTGTCGTCTCAAGAAGCACAGGGTCGAGGGGAGACAGTCTCGGAGGCGCCTCAAGGCGACCTTCCGGACTCCGGGAGCAGAGGGGCTAAGGCTCCCGAGGGCTCCGAGTTCGGCCTTCAGCCGAACACTGCGCCGGATCCTCCAGTGGTTCCGGACTCGGGCATGCAGCCTCCTTCCAAAAGGGGCAAGACGCCCGTGCCGGTGACCTCTGTCCATCCAGAGGCACCAGACAGTCTGCTGGGAGCACTTCGCAGCGCTTTTATCGACGAAGAGCACCACACTATTATCAGTGCGGTGATCCAGAAGGTTTAGTCCTCCAAGAGCGGACTAACTAAAGCCTGTGCCAGCCTTCTAACAGGCTTTGAGGTAAGTATTTGAAATATAGAAAAAATATTACCGCATAGACATTAGCCCCTGATGCTCTGTTTGGTGTTCAAAAAGAAAAGCCGAATACAGGATCAACTAATATCTGCAGGAGTCTAATATAAATATGTCTATATGCGTATGCAGGCTTCGCTGCTGACCTCTGTCGCACTGACTACGGAGGTCGCCGTACTGAAGCAGGACCTCAAAGGGTCCAAGGAAGAGCTCGGCCTTGCCAAGAGGCAGCTCGAGGAGAACAAAGGTAAGTAATACCTAGACTGTAGATATGTATATATATGAAAGGAGTGCGATTGCAAAATGACAGGATCATCTTTAATTTGCCAGGGGCCACAACCGAAGTGGCAACCCTGAAGCAAGCGCTATCCGAGGCCGAAAACAAAGCAGCCCAGGAGCACACCGAGCGGGAAAAACAAGAGGCACGGGTGGGCGAGGTGCAGCAAGAGCTCCACGCTCTCGTGACAAAGCACGAGGCGTTGGAGCTTGACTTGAAGACGCGAGAGTCTGAGCTTGCCGCGGCCCTTGAGAGTGCAAAGAGTGCCAAGGCCGAAGCCCAAAAGGCCCTCCAGGAGATTGATGTGATGAAGAAGATAGCGGTGGGTAAGGCATTCTATATGCAAAGCAAGCATGTGAAAGTAAATTACTTGTTACTTACCCGAATCCATAGCTCTCCAGGAACATTCGCAGATTTGCCCTGCAGCGTGTCGGATGGCGCACAGTTTTACCAGGCCGAGGAGGGAAGCCCAACGGAGAAGCTGTTCTGGTCTCAGTATATTGGGACCGAACACCCGATGCCTCTGAGCGACCAGCTGAAGCAACTGGTCGAGCTGCACAAGGCGGCCGAACAGGCCATGAAGGGCTTTATAGTCCGGATGTGGCCTGGCGACGCCCTTCCCAACAGCTACTTCGGCCTGGTGCGGCAGCTTGTGGATGCCTGCCCACGGCTGGAAGTCATTAAGTGGTTCGTCTGCATCGAAGGTGCACGCCGGGCTTTCGCCCGTGTGAAGGTGCAATGGGCCAAGATGGATGTCGTGAAGGTGGTGAAGGAAGGGCCGCCGCAGGGCAAGGAGCATCGCCGCCCCGAGATGTACTATGAGGGTGTCCCGAAGGGTTCCCGTCTTGTAGCGGATGAGTGTGCGAAAGATGTAATATTTGAATAAACTTGCTCGTGTAATCCTGTCTTATGAAAACTTGTTTCATATGCGCTATGCAACGCTTGTTTGAATTTAAAATATTGCCTTCTGTTCGGCTGTTTATTAAATCTAAGAGATGGCTAGTCGTCGGCTTCTGCCCCCACACCACGAGTGCTGGGGTGTTCGGGATAAACCTGAGCACTCTTGTTCCCATTTTTGGGTCCTTCGAGGGAGGTGCTCAGCACAACAAACAAGGCAATCGGACTATAATGTGTTATCACTCTCACTTAGCCATAGAATTCTATAATTTTAAATTTCAGCGAAGCCCCTAGTATTCGGAAGGTCGATTTCGGGGCACTATACACGCCTTAAGCCGGACAGAGCCGACTCATCGCTCTAAGCGGCATAAGTCTTTAGGGACTTGAGACCTCTCGAACAGCGACCAATCTCTCGCCTTATCATGACAGTCAGTTTTAGCTTTCTCTGCTGAGGTGCTTAGCCCAGCAGAACCGGGGCACAATCGCAGTTGTTCTCCCAGTGCTACCTTAGCCGATATAGCGGAACGTAAGGTACCAAAACATGGGAGCCGGGCAAACCCAACTATTGACCCAAGACATGATTCGGAGCTGATGCATATAATTCTATAAGTTCGGGGTGCCGCACTGTCGAAAGTGTTCGGACTTCTCACGCTGTATTATGGGGTATACTTAAGCCCCTAGCGTATTGGCCGTACCAGAGTGTACGAGTGCTAGATGTCATGAATGAACATATATATATATATATATATATATATATATATATATATATATATATATATATATATATAAAGGAAGAATGCAATAATAGTCTTAATGCTATGCATTGTTTATTCAAAAAGGTGCGTTAGAGCAGAATGATACAAGTAGTGCGATAAGCAAAAAGTAGGACTATTTGACATGTCCCTTCCCAGGGCAAGCTGAGGAATGGTATTAAAGCAAGTATTTCACCCGTTATCGTAATCCACCTGGGAGTTCCTTGCTGTGACGTAGCTTTCTGCCTCCTTGGTTGCTGCATCATGTGTTCGGCAATCATGCTACCGGACAGGGTTTCCAGAGATTGACGTCCTAAAAGAGAAAAATAACAAAGCGGGAAGCCCCTAGTGTGGTTTAAGCCGCATCTTGGAGCGTGCCGTAGTCGTGCCCCCCTTCCCACCTGTGCCCATGGTACTTTTAATGCGTAATTATGTACACATGGCATGGACTTCGCCGTTAGGCCGGGACCGGGGTGGGGGCCGCATTGCTATGTGAGCTCGGAACGTGCCAGGAGGTCCTGTTGCCGATTACTCCAGGCGCGCTTGAAGGTATCCAGGTCCTTAATCACCGAACTAGTGGATTGCCTTAAGAGGCTTCTTTGCGCTTCTGCTGCGAGGGCCGCAGTGTGCTCCTCCATGCGGAGAGAGCGCTCTATGTTTCCATTGACTGTGATGACCCCCCGAGGTCCTGGCATCTTGAGCTTGAGATATGCATAATGCGGTACTGCATTGAATCTCGCAAATGCGGTTCGCCCGAGCAGTGCATGGTAGCCACTGCGGAACGGGACTATGTCGAAGATTAACTCTTCACTTCGGAAGTTATCCAGAGATCCGAAGACCACTTCCAGTGTGACTGAGCCTGTGCAATGGGCCTGGTATGACGCCTTTAAAGGTCGTTTTTGTGGGTTTGATCCTTGAGGGGTCTATACCCATTTTGCACACTGTCTCCTGATAAAGCAGGTTCAGGCTGCTGCCGCCATCCATAAGGACTCGAGTGAGGTGAAATCCGTTAATGATTGGGTCTAGGACCAGTGCGGTGAATCCACCATGACGGATACTGGTGGGGTGGTCCCTGCGATCGAAGGTGATAAGACAGGAGGACCATGGGTTGAACTTTGGGGCGACTGGCTCCAACGCATATACGTCCCTGAGCGCACGCTTCCGCTCCCTCTTGGGGATGTGGGTTGCGTATATCATGTTTACCGTCCGCACTTGTGGGGGGAACCTCTTCTATCCTCCGGTGTTCGGATGCCGGGGCTCCTCCTCGTCATCGCTATGTGATCCCTTATCTTTGTTTTCGGCATTTAACTTGTCGGCCTGCTTGAATCCAACAATCCCTGTTGGTGTGGTTGGCTGGCTTGTCGGGGGTGCCGTGTATTCGACATGAGCGATCGAGTATACGGTCCAAACTGGATGGGCCCGGAGTGCTTCTTTTGAATGGCTTTTTCCGCTGACCGGGTTTAGAGCCTTTGAATCCGGCATTGACTGCCGTATCCTCGTTATTGTTGTTGCTAATGCGGTGCTTATGTTTGTTGCGACGTGACCTGCCGTTGCCGTCCTTGGTATCCGAAGTACCATGGTTCTTTGATATGTTATTGCTGCGAGCCAACCAGATGTCCTCTCCCGCACAGAAGCGGGTCATGAGTGTCGTGAGGGCTGCCATAGATTTTGGCTTTTCCTGGCCAAGGTGCCGGGCGAGCCATTCGTTGCGGATGTTGTGCTTGAAAGCTCTCCTTCCCCTCGTTGCTGGTCTCTCCATAGATAGATCTTGGTGACACGTAGGAAAATTTTGAATTTCGGCTACGTTCCCCAACACAGCATGCCGCCAAATCTTGCGTAGGCGGCCTCTCACAAGTCTGGAAGTGTTGTGGCGGTTGCAAACGCCCGGCACGCGTGTCCGGGGTGTGCCCCCCCATCACAGACGGCGCCGCCGCCGGCACCTAGGGGGGGGGAAACGGACGCGTGGGGTCTACACGGAGGGGATCTTGCTATGGGTCTGGCCCGGATGTTCCACCAAAGTGTTCCTATGGGCTGACCTAACACAACCGGGTGGGGAGGTCCACTGGTCAAAGCCTGTCCATGCAAAGTCAAAGGGCTAGATCCCGTGGTCAAACGCTACAGGGTTAGGCGGGACGGGGGCACTGGGGGGGTAGCAATGCCACCGGAGCATCGCACCGGGCCCTCATACATGCGGGGTGGTGTGGTGGCATGTCCGAAGAGGCGGGACGCGTCTCCGAGGCGTGGCCCCCCCTCACGGACGACGATGACATGGTATTAGACGTTCTGCGGTAACGATGCGGCGTCAATATTACTAAATACTCGGAGCGCGATAAAATCATGAGTTTTTTTGCACCCGTGAGGGGGGGGCACCCCGGAGACGCGTGCCGCCTCTTAGGCCATGCCACCACACTATCCCGCATGTATAAGGTCTCAGTGCAACGCTCCGATGGCATTGCTACCACCTAGGGCCCCCGTCCCGCCTAACCCTGTAGCATTTGACCACGGGATCTAGCCCTTTGACTTTGCACGGACGGGCTTTGACCAGTGGACGTATCCACCCGGTTGTGTTAGGTCAGCCCATAGGAACACTTTGGAGCAACATCCGTGTCAGGGTTAGACGGGACGGGGTACCGAAGGGGGGGGGTAGCAATGCCGCCAGGTGTTGCGGTGGGCCCTCCTACGCTTGTGGAAGCATGCATGGTGGCACGCTCAGGCACCCGACACGCGGCTCTGGGGTGTGCCACCCTCACGGGCGTCGCTGCCGCCATGTCTCGGAGGGGGGAAACGGCCACCACAGCTTACACACGGCCAACTGAGAAGGTGGAGAAGTATGTGAACATAGATTGGTGGCGAGGTGGAACTATTTTTTACAGTGTGCTGAGAGCCAGACATTAATAATTACATTTTGTTAGGACATTTTTTAAATAAATTGAATTTAATGTAAACAAAAAACAAAAAAAGCAGGTATGCCGACGGCATAACGGTCGGCATAGGTGGAAAGAACCTATGCCGGCGACTATACCATCGGCATACCTCACACCTTATCCAACCGGGCACCCCACGCCCCGACCACTCATTCGACCTAACCCCCTCATCCACCCTCCTCGCTCGATCCAGCCCCGCCGCCGCTTGATCCCCGCCCTCCG
Source organism: Triticum dicoccoides (assembly GCF_002162155.2). Lineage (NCBI taxonomy): Eukaryota > Viridiplantae > Streptophyta > Magnoliopsida > Poales > Poaceae > Triticum > Triticum dicoccoides. Next base: position 605,467,438 of record NC_041380.1, on the reverse strand, counting down.
CCGCTCGATCCCCCCGCCACCGGCCATCCCAGCCCCGCACCGCCGACGCCCCCATATGCACCGCTGCCGCCCCCGTCTTGGTCGCGTCGCACCGACCCCTCCCCACGCTCCTCGCCCCCTGTCCCTGCCCCGCATCACGCGTCCTCCCTCTGCACTGCCGCC
>NC_041380.1:605454464-605467103 GCF_002162155.2 Triticum dicoccoides | reverse complement strand
TGCCGCCGGCTGTTCTCGCCCCGCACCGCCGCCAACCGTCCCCGCCCGCCCCGCATCGCCGCTGGTCGTTCCCGGCCGCCCCGCACCGCGCGGCCCCGTCCCGGGACTGGCCCCGTCGTTCTCGCCCCCTTCTCGACCCTCCTGCTCGTGGTGAGCTGGCTGCGGCCACGGCTCCGGCGGTCCGACGCCCCCTTCCCGGCCCTCCTCTGCTGCTGGTGAGCACCGGGGAGCCCCCAGCCGCCCACGCTCCGCCACCCGTTGCCGGCCCCTCCGACACCACCTCCGCCACCACGTCCCCTGCCCCCTCGGTGAGCTCCCCCGTCATCCTGCCGCTCCCCCCGCTGCTGCCGTTGCTCCCCTGCCGTTGTTGTGCTGCTAGATGAATGGATGGATAGATAGTTAGATAAATAGATTTTTTGTATGTTTTTTCTTCTTCTTACTACTGTTTTTAGGTGGATGGATGTATGGATAAATTTTTCTTAGATGGATTCATGGATGTTGTTCGAATCATAGATGGTGGATGGATGGAATGTCGGTGAATTTTTTAGAAACTTTGTTTGTCATATATTTAATGTTAGGTCATGTTGACGAATGTATGTTGGTAAAGTTAATGATAGATGAATGGATGGATGGATGTTGGACAAAATTTGACACTTGACTGAGATGTGATGATCTTGTTATTTTTTTGATACTCATAATGATCTTGATAAAATAATTGAAGACAAAATTTTGAGACTTACTAAGATGTGATGATCTTGCTAAAAAAATGATACTCATGATGATCTTGCTAAAAAATAGAAGACAAAAGTTTGACACTTTACTGAGATGTGATGATCTAAGTTGTTCTTTCGGTGGAATTTGCAGGCGTTGTGGTGTCACATTTCATCAGAGTGACCGTTGTCCGACGCGTTGGTCCCCCTGAGCATCCCTCTGCTATTTGACTACTTCCTCTACAGCCGAGGGTGAGCTACAAATCCATCTCCTCCATTTTTTCATATCACTAGATTTCATTCTCATGTCAACTGACGTAACCTAGGCGTCTCCCGTCCGAAAGGATTGCATGGATAAATATGCATTCAATTGCATATTTATCACCGTAGCTCTTTCGGATTGTCCAGCGTTTTCCACGGACAGCCCGAGGATGTGTAGATTGGGTATGTTCTCCATGTTCTGCCCCGTTCCAAGACAGGATTTCGCCGGCGCCTCCCCATTGTTCTCCGGAGCACATTCTCTCGGCTATTTGCCGAGACGTGTATCTGGAGAACAGCGGGGAGGTGATGCCGAAATTTTGTCTCGGAACGGGGTAGAATGGAGAACGTACTCAATCTACACATTCTCGGGTGGGATTAGGACCCATCTTTACCTATTAGAGATGTAGGTGGATTAAACGTGGTAGAAACTGAAAATTTGATGCCATTAATTTAAGTGAATCCTTAATTATGTTGTGTGGGTTGCAAAAAAGCAGAGGATGGCAGATAATCAGTGGATGTACAGTGGTTTTATCCGTCGGAATCGAGTAACATCAGAGTGGATCGCGAAAACCGATGTGTATTTGAAGGAGATATTCCATCGTCCAATGAGAATTATCCCACCATGCCCCTGTGCGAGATGTGCCAGACGTCACCGTAGAAATCAGACAGACATGAGTGAGCACCTTCGCACGCACGGATATATGCCAAACTTTGACATGCCGCCGATAAACATAGCCGAGCAGGACCGTGGTAGAGAGGAGGTGATGCGACAACGCATCAATGGATATGAGGACGACGGGGTCAGGGACATGTTAGATGATGTCATTGTTGCAGAAACGGCAAATGCGACACCTTCAGAGAATGAACCGGAGGAGCCGGAGGCAACCGCAAAGGCCTTCTTGGAGGTCTTGGCCTCGTCGAAGAAACCTCTTTATGCGGGTGCGAAAATATCTCAGCTGGATGCCATCTCGCAACTAATTGCAGTCAAGACTGAGTACGGCTGTAGCCAGAAATGCTTCGAAGCATTCCTGGGAGTATGGGCTAACAGCCTCCCTGAGGGTCATGAACTGCCGAAAAGCATGTACGATACAAAGAAAATCATGAAGGCACTCTCTATGGATTATGAGAAAATAGATGTTTGCCCGAAGAATTGCCTTTTGTTTAGGCACGAGTATGCGGATGACAAGTACTGTAGGAAGTGCGGTTCGTCTCGGTACATTGAGGTGGTCGGTGAGGATGGTGAGAAAAAGCAGCTAACCATCCCCGTTAAGGTTCTTCGGTATCTTGATTTTATAAAAATACTGCAACGCCTTTTCATCACGAAGGAGTCTGCCAAAATGATGAAGTGGCACAAGGAAGGTATAAGGTACAATCCAAAAAAATCATACATCCATCGGGAGGGGAAGCATGGAAGTCATTCGATGAAGAATACCCCGAGGAAGCAGCCGAGGCTGGGAATGTCAGAATAGCCATATCAGGTGATGGGTTGAATCCATATGGTATGTCGTCCAATCCATACAGCTGCTGGCCTGTGTTTGTAATTTCGCTCAATCTTCCTCCCGGTGCCCTAATGCAACGGAAGACCATGTTCTTGTCGCTCATCATTCCGGGGCCTGACTACCCGGGGAAGCAATTGGGTGTGTTTATGCAGCCGCTTGTGGAAGCTTTGCACCATTCTTGGTACTTTCCGAGGTTGACATACGACCGGGATCTGCAGAGAAATTTCTTGATGAAAGTTTGGTTGCACTATTGCATGCATGACTTTCCCGGCTATGCTCTATTCTGCGGATGGTGTACAAGTGGTAAGATGCCATGCCCAGTGTGCATGCAGGCTCTGCGAATGATTTGGCTGAGTAAGGGTGGCAAGTATGTAGCCTTTGACCTGCATTGACAGTTCCTCCCTCCAGACCATCCAGACAGGGAAGACAAGAAGAGCTTCACGAAAGGCCGGGTTGTTCATGAAGTAACCGAGATTCCAACATTTTCGGGGGCAGATGTTCTTGCTCAGCTAAAAGCTCTCAAGCCTAAAGTCAAAGGCAAAGCCAAAGCCAAAGCCAAAGGCTTCGAGGGATATGGTGAGACGCACAACTGGACGCACATTACCCCCTTCTTGCAGCTTCCCTATTTCAAGGACCTCAAACTTCCTTACAATATTGATGTGATGCACACCGAAAAGAATGTGGCAGAGTCCCTTTTCCACACGATCCTCAACATTCCTGATAAGACGAAGGATAATGTAAAAGCTAGAGCCGATCAACAGAGAATTTGTGATAGACCACACCTGAACATGAAGCCTCCCACAGGCGGTCGAAAAAACTGGTTCAAGCCAGATGCTGACTTTGTCCTTAAACCGCCAGAAAAAAAAGAAGTACTTATCTGGCTGAAACAAATTTTGAAGTTCACCGATGGTTATGCATCGAATATAAGTAAGGGAGTCAATATTCAATGGGCAAAGTGACCGGCCTGAAGAGTCATGACTACCATGTATGGATTGAGCGGATAATGCCGGTGATGGTTCGAGGCTATGTCCCCGAGCATGTCTGGCGAGTGCTTGTCGAGCTTAGCCATTTCTTCCGCACGCTCTGTGCTAAAGAAGCAAGTAAAGAGGTTATTGAAAAATTGCATAAGAAGGCACCGGAGTTGATAGTCAAGCTAGAGAAGATCTTTCCGCCAGGCTTCTTTACTCCGATGACACATCTCATTCTGCACCTCGCGAACGAGGTATTGTTGGGGGGCCCTGTGCAAAATCGCTGGCAGTACGGCCCTGAGAGGCAGAACAAGCATCTCCGACGGAAATGTGGAAACAAAGCTAAGATTGAAGCTTCCATAGCTGAGGCAGTTATCCTAGGGGAGGTATCAGACCTCAGGACATCATACTATCCAGACCACATTCCCCATCTGCATAACAAGGTGCCTCGATACAATATAGAAGAGCCCAAGTATCAACCCAGTCTCGATCTATTCAACGCGCAAGGTGGGAGGGCTGGGGCCTCAAAATCTTATAACATGCCACGACAAGAGTGGGAGGACCTCATGTTCTATATCTTGCACAACATCAAGGAAGTTGAGGAAGTGTGGATGAGGTAATACCACTACACCATTCCTTTATGTCTTCCACATCATCATGTTTCATGTTCACTTAGTCCCGGTCTAACACCGCTTATCTTTTTTTAGTGATTTCGTTCAAGAGGAATGGACGGGAGTGAATCCTCCTACTGAGGCGGAGGCACTTACTCTTCTCCGTCATGGAAACCCTGGACGTAAAAATTTTGTTGCTTGGTTCATGGACAAAGTAATTTTCCACACTCCCCTATTAAATACCTACTTCAACATTTATTAGTTAACCGAACTAATGCACGCAACAATTTCCATTATACTTGTAGGGAAAAGATCCGAACATATCTATGGATGATGAATTGAGATGGGTTTCCATGGGTTTTGACCCTGCCGTCATGACATGTAAAAAGTATGATGTGAATGGGTATCGCTTCCATATAGAGGAGCACCAAAACAGCCGCCCCGATCCCAAAACTATAAATACTGGAGTGTACACCCCCGGTCAAAATTCAGTAGACTACTACGGAAGGGTACAAAATATATACGAGGTTAAATTCCGCCAGGGGCGTGAGACCCTAAGTCTGCCTGTGTTCAAATGCCGATGGTTCGATCCACGGGAGGGGGTAAAACATACGCCTTCCATTGGTTTGGTCGAAGTTAAACCATCAACCGTCTATGCCGGAGCCGATCTCTTCATTGCGGCTACCCAAGCTACACAAGTATATTATCTGCCTTACCCATGCCAGAAAGTGTATCTAAAGGGTTGGGAAGTTGTGTTCAAGGTGTCGCCACATGGTAAGCTACCAGACCCGAATGAAGACGATTACTACAACATTAACCCCATGACATACGAGGGAGTGTTCTATCAAGAGCAACCTGATGATGATGATGATGTGGTTAGAAACGATGACGCTAGACCATTGGGTGATGATGATGTGGACCCAAACGTCTACGATGCACGGAATGATGGTGAGACCATTGTCAATGAAAATGACATACTTATGCTAGAAAAGTTAAACGAAGACGCTGACGACGAGGAAGAGCCTCCACCTCCGTCGGACAACGAAGATGATATGATTGATAGTGATGATGAGACGGACCGAGAAAGAGGTTACAACAGTGATGATTCATATGGGTTCTAGCAGATGTACGTTTCAAGTATTTTTTTCTATAGTTTAGGAATATGCATTTTTATGCATTTTTATTAATGTGTTTATTATCATGCCTTTTCCTTCATTTCATTAATTTACTAATTGCTTTTTCTCTTTTCAATGCAGGTTCGTGGAACATGGACAAGGGGAAGGCCGACGACGTGGGTTTCCTACGCAAGGTTGTCGGCCTGCCTAATCGGAGTGGTCGAGCACGTAATCCTCCCCCTCGGCTACTTGACGATGACTCCTCACAGGGAGGTCGAGGGAGAGGTGCCCCTAGAGGAGGAGGGGGCGGGGGGAGAGCCTCTAGAGGACGAGGTGCTGGGGGGAGAGCCACTACAGGGGGTCGCGGCCAGAAAGAGCGCACCCTCACCGACTTAGGGGTGTTGTCTTCGAGGCCCTCCTCTAGTGAGGTACCCTCCTCTAGTGAGGTACACTCTAGGGAGGAGGAGGAGGAGGAGGAGGAGGTGGTGGTGGTGGTGGAGGAGGAGGAGGTGGAGGAGGAGGCAGGCGAGGAGGAGGAGGAGGAGGAGGAGGTTGGGGAGGAGGTTGGGGAGGGGGAGGCAGGCGAGGAGGAGGGTGGTGGCGGGGATGATGGTGGTGACGGGAAGGGGGTTGACACGAAGGGGTGGCTGCGTGGCAACGCAAAGCTACCAAAGCAGGTTCCTGCTACTGAGGAGCAGAAGTGGCTCATTGAGCCCACGGGAAAAGAGTAAGTGGTTCATTATGTTGCTTGTCACATGCTTATTCCGGTTGTTATTTATTTTTCTTGTCACATGCTAATAGTTCATTCTTTTGCAGCAACTGGATATATTCTAAAGGGGTCCGTATTCCCAACGGCCTCATCACCGTCTTGCTGAAGTTATATTGGCCGGGGTTGTACTGTCCTGATCAAGTTAGGCAGCCGGACCGTCGGGTTTTGGCCACGAGCTGGGACCATTGGGAAGCGGCCCGCCACGCGAACCATGAGACCCATGCCAAGGCCGTGATCACTACTTTCTGGGTGAGTTCTCTTCAGAAGCACAAGTCCATTCTAGTTTCATGAATGATTTAACTCATGGCTTCTCCCATTCTTGTTTCATGCATGATTTTAGAAATTCTATCGAGTTCTTCCGGAGCACAGGGCTAGAGCAGACCAGATCGTGCTGCGCCAATGCAAGAAGAAGGCCCGCCAGATGCAGTACGAGGTGCGCTATGTGGCCATCTCCACATACTACCACGACTATCTTGGTGTGAAGATGACCAAGGAAGAAGCGCGGAGGATGAGCATTACCTTGGAGAGGCCCGAGTTCTTGGCGGTAAGTATAAAAGATTTTTCATTATGATTTCATATATTATGCTTTCATTATGCTTTCATTACCTTGTGGTACATTATGCTTTATGCTTCCATAACACCAATTTGGACACACCTACATGCCATTATGCTTTTATTATGTAGGTGTGTCCAAATTGGTGTTATGGAAAAGACGAGTCCTGGGCGGCATTAGTGGATCTTTGGTGTGATGAGGCTGGAGCCTGGGCGGCTATGAGAACCAAAAATAAGGCTAACCGAGGGACGGAGGGAGTACATGCTCAGGGAAACCGAAACCACTATCTCCACAAGGCAGTTAATGTATGACTAGCCCCATTAAACATTCTTCTTATATTTACCATCACTTTCTTATGTATGACTAACCTCTGTTTGGTGGTGTAGGAGGAGAAACTGAAGCGGCCACTCTCACACATGCAGGCGTGGGAGATCGCCCATACGCGGAAGGACCCCAAGCCTGGCGAGCCCAAGTACTACGGCAAGAAGACCGCAGGGAGGAAGAAGGCCTACTCCGAAGCGTATCTGAAGTTACATCCTGACACACCTGACCCCTTGCGGCGCCTCTGGACGACATGGCGGTGGTGAGGATGGGGCCCAAGGAGCACGGTCGGGAGGCGGTTCTCGATGTTGTGATCACTCCTAGTATCTCCTACACACAGCTTCGTCGGATCGACTCGAGCCTGAGCCAGTGCACGAGCCAGCCAGTGACTAGTACACAGTCCCTCTTTCAGGAGCAACTATCTATAAGTATTTTCCCTCTTATCTTCATTTCTCACTTCATTTTCCGCATTTAGTAGTCTTATGAGTTCCATCATGTCATACCGTAGGCCTACATGGAGTACACACGCCAGGAGACCATGGCGTGGCATCAGAGGCTTTATGAACACCAAGTGCAGAGGGATAGCCAGATGCAGCAGGCTTTTCAGGATATGGCGGCCGACAGGTGTCCTCAGTTCCCTCCAGCACAATGCCCTCCAGCACAACCAGTGCTGATGAGCTTTGAGGAGTTTGTGGCACAGAACGCTGGCCCCTCGCCGGTTAGTTCATCCCCAATCTATTCACCCAAAGCATGTCATGCCTTTCAACACAGTCATAGATCCCATGCATATGTCTTTTCAACATCCAGGGAACAGGTGGATCTACCGTTGGCGGTGGTCTTCGCAGCACTCCGGAGACACGGAGCCCGACCACTCCGATCCATGGAGGCGGAGGCGGAGGCGGTCTTGGCGGTAGCGCTGCCGCTAGCAGTGACGACCTGGGCTTTGGCCGTCTTGGCGGTGACGACCTCCGCGGTGCTTGATGATCCTTGTGTGGTGATGATGCTTGAGATGACTTGTGTGTGGTGATGATCATTTAGATGACTTGTGTGCTTCTCTATATGCTTATGCTTATGTTGGTTGTGATGATGTTCATTTAGAGACTTGTGTGTGATGATGCTTATGCATATATTGTTGTGATGGTGCCGGATGATATCCCGTTGTGTTTTATATGTCTATCCCATCATATATATCTGCTGATATGTGCTGCTATTTGAATTGAATTGATCTGAAAACAAACAGAAAAAAGAAAAAAAAAGCAAAAGCAAACTATGCCGACGGCTAGGCCGTCGGCATAGGGCTACCGTGAGCTCCCAGTAGCTGACACGTGGCACCTATGCCGACGGCCTAGCCGTCGGCTTCGTTTAAAAACTGTGCCGACGGCTAGGCCGTCGGCATAGGCGCCCACGTGTCAGCTACTGGGAGCTCTGTATGAAGGACTATGCCGACGGCCTGGCCGTCGGCTTAGTTTCAACTTATGCCGACGGCCAGGCCGTCGGCATAGACCTGGTCCTAGAGCAGCGGCTGGTCGCCACGTGGCACACCTATGCCGACGGTCTAGCCGTCGGCATAGTTTTTGACTAAGCCGACGGTTAGGCCGTCGGCATAGTGGTGCCACGTGGCGACCGTTCGTTGGGCAGACTTGAGGGCGGCCGCCGTTAGGCGTGATAGTTGCCGACGGCCAGGGCCGTCGGCATAGATGTACGGCCCCCGTCGGCGTATCATATATGCCGACGGCTTTTCTATGCCGACGGCCTCCCTGGCTGTGCCGACGCATATGTTGCCGACGGCCCTATGCCGACGAGGGCCGTCGGCATAGGCCTATCCCGACGGGACTCAAGCCTATGCCGACGGCTAGGGCCAGGGCCGTCGGCATAGGGGGCAATTCCGGTAGTGCGCCTCACGGAGCCACCTCGCGCAGTCACGCGGCCGGGGTTGGTTCACGTGGAAGGTTCTCCTCCCCGACGCCGCGGTGCTCGCCGCGCTGAGCCGGCGCGAGGTGGTGCCCTACACCAACCGCGCCCACTGGGTGCTCTTGTCGCCGTCGAGTGAGCGCAGGGTCGGCGAAGCCCTACTGGGCGGTCTGAACAAGAAGCGGGGCGACATGATCCTCGGCCCGGCCGATCCCCGCACCATTCGGGTGTGCCGCGTTGCCTCCGACATGATCCGCGGGCTGCCCCGTGCATTCCCTCCCTCCGGTCCGACTACGAGGCGGCTGCAGACGACGGAGCACACCGGCGACATCAACTGGCATGTCACCGTGATGAGGCAGGACGCTATCAACTCCTACAGCCTGCCCGGCGGTCAGATCGTACTCGAGACCGACGAGGAGATTGCCGTGGTTATCGCCCACGAGGTAAGTTTTCCTAGCTAGCTAGCTACGTACTACTCCAGGCAATCCAACAATGTATGTATTGTTTCTGCATGTTTTGGCAAAAGTTTCTCAAAGATTGCCATACGTGGTCGATCGATGCATGTAGGCTGGACACGCCGTGGCACGTCATCACACCGACCTCGCCAATGTGGTGACAACAATTCCTTTACTCCACAAGCTACTGCCCTTCTCACGAAGGTATATATGCATGAATGCTTACGTGTTTATTCATCACATTTTTTGCATTAACACACTAAGTACAGTAATTAATACTAGTAGTAGTTGTGTCTAATTTCCTTAAACGGATCGGAGCACATTCTCCTTAAAAAGCGTCATTATTCTGTATGGACATGACATTAATTAATTGAAGCTTGCATTGCACCAATTCCTAGTTAAGCTGCAGATTAAGCTCATGCATGTGTGTTGCCTCTCTAACATGCATGCAAGGAAAGAGTTGGAGGCCGATCTCATCGGGATGATGCTAATGGCAGCTGCCGGTTTCGATCCACGCATAGCCGCCGAGACCTACGATCGAGAAGTTGGGGGTGATCACAGGAGACCCGGCGTGGAGTGACTACTACGGTAAAGAAGAGAAGACGCGCCTTGTCGCACACCAAGGTCTTGGAGGAGGCAATGAGACTGTACCACCAGCAAGTATGACATTTTGGTTGCTTAGCTAGGGTTGCACGTTCTCGGATGTTGAAACTATACCACTGATATAGGCCGCACACGGTAACTTTGCATACCGTATATATGTCACACAGTATGCATCACGCCGGCCCGCAAAACGCGTTTGCACTTCGCGGAAAACGGCCTTTGCGGGCCGGCAAGGACGGCCGCAGATGCAGACCCCTCAAACGGACCCGTATAAAAATATATTCGTGGAATATGCTTTTTTACAGGTCGGCTTTGCGGTGTCTGCTCTTGCACCGCTGCATCCCGCATCTCATCGGCCCGCAAATATCAAATCCAACATAATACAACAATCATCCTCATTACAAATAACTATTCAAATCACCGAAGAAAACTTAAATAATGCAATACAAAACTTGTGATGAATACAAATACAAATGAACACAAAAATGAGTCACTGTCCAGCCATTTGCCAATGGTGCTCAATGAGATCCTTCTGAAGTTGAAAGTGTGTGTTTGCATTTTCAATCTCCTTGTATGTCTGAAAAAAAGCTCTAACGCAATCACCCGCATAGCTGCGGAGGTTTTTTTGATATGCACTAAATCCCTTTAAGCCCGCAACATTTCTTCTTTGAGTAAAATACCGGTAATTTGCCTCGCAAGCTTGAACAATTTTCACAAAAAGGGATCGGCGCATTCGTTACCTTCTCCGGAAGAGGTGCGGTGGATATGTAGAATTCTCCGCGAAGTAGTCTTGCATCAACATCTCGTTCCCAAAATGGCGATTCCGAGGAATGCAAAGACGCCCGACGGTCGATACTCGCCTCCTCTTCCAGTTCTCGTCTTCGTGCTCTTAGACGGCAAGTGCCATCACTAATGTCTGCTGCCGAAAGGTCGCAAGCATGGTCTCAACATCTGAGTGATCCGAATCGGACGAATCGGAGAGCAAGAACTTCTCGCACGGACTCAATTCCATCTACATGCATACCGGCGCTGTTGGAAATATGCCCTAGAGGCAATAATAAAAGGATTATTATTATATTTCCTTGTTCATGATAATTGTCTTTTATTCATGCTATAATTGTGTTATCCGGAAATCGTAATACATGTGTGAATACATAGACACCAACATGTCCCTAGTAAGCCTCTAGTTGACTAGCTCGTTGATCAACAGATAGTCATGGTTTCCTGACTATGGACATTGGATGTCATTGATAACGAGATCACATCATTAGGAGAATGATGTGATGGACAAGACCCAATCCTAAACATAGCACAAGATCGTATAGTTCGTTTGCTAGAGTTTTTCCAATGTCAAGTATCTTTTCCTTAGACCATGAGATCGTGTAACTCCCGGATACCGTAGGAGTGCTTTGGGTGTACCAAACGTCACAACGTAACTAGGTGACTATAAAGGTATACTACGGGTATCTCCGAAAGTGTCTGTTGGGTTGACACGGATCAAGACTGGGATTTATCACTCCGTATGACGAAGAGGTATCTCTGGGCCCACTCGGTAATCCATCATCACAATGAGCTCAAAGTGACCAAGTGTCTGGTCACGGGATCATGCATTACGGTACGAGTAAAGTGAGTTGCCGGTAACGAGATTGAACGAGGTATTGGGATACCGACGATCGAATCTCGGGCAAGTAACGTACCGATTGACAAAGGGAATTGTATACGGGGTTGCTTGAATCCTCGACATCGTGGTTCATCCGATGAGATCATCGAGGAGCATGTGGGAGCCAACATGGGTATCCAGATCCCGCTGTTGGTTATTGACCGGAGAGCAACCTCGGTCATGTCTACATGTCTCCCGAACCCGTTGGGTCTACACACTTAAGGTTCGGTGACGCTAGGGTTGTAGGGATATGTATATGCAGTAACCCGAATGTTGTTCGGAGTCCCGGATGAGATCCCGGACGTCACGAGGAGTTCCGGAATGGTCCAGAGGTAAAGAATTATATATAGGAAGTGCTATTTCGGCCATCGGGATAAGTTTCGGGATCACCGGTATTGTACCGGGACCACCGAAAGGGTCCCAGGGGTCCACCGGGTGGGGCCACCTATCCCGGAGGGCCCCATTGGCTGAAGTGGGAAGGGATCCAGCCCAAAGTGGGCTGGGGCTGTTGGGGAACGTAGCATAAATTCAAAATTTTCCTACGTATCACCAAGATCTATCTATGGAGAAACCAGCAACGAGGGGAAGGAGAGTGCATCTACATACCCTTGTAGATCGCTAAGCGGAAGCGTTCAAGTGAACGGGGTTGATGGAGTCGTACTCGTCGTGATTCAAATCACCAATGATCAAGTGCCGAATGCACGGCACCTCCGCGTTCAACACACGTGCAGCCCGGTGACGTCTCCCACGCCTTGATCCAGCAAGAAGAGAGGGAGAGGTTGAGGAAGACTCCATCCAACAGCAGCACAACGGCGTGGTGGTGATGGAGGAGCGTGGCAATCCTGCAGGGCTTCGCCAAGCACCACAGAAGAGGAGGGAGAGAGAGATGCAGGGCTGCACCAACGAGAGATCGAATCACACGTCCGTTATGGGGCAGCCCTAGGCCTCATATATATAGGGGAAGGGGAGGAGGCTGCGCCCCCTCTAGGGTTCCCACCCCTAGAGGGGCGGCAGTCCCAAACCCATCTAAGGGTGGCGGCCACAAGGGGGAGGAGAGGGAGGCGCAGGGTATATGGGCCTTAGGGCCCATCTGCCCTTAGGGTTTGCCCCCTCTCCCCTTCTAGGCGCATGGGCTTTAGTGGGGCTGGTGCCCTTGGCCCATGAAGGCCAAGGAACACTCCCTACAGCCCATGTCCCCCCCCC
>NC_041380.1:605438231-605454017 GCF_002162155.2 Triticum dicoccoides | reverse complement strand
GGTGGCCCCACTTGGTGGACCCCCGGGACCCTCCCGGTGGTCCCGGTACGTTACCGATAAACCCCAAAACACTTCCGGTGACCAAAACAGGACTTCCCATATATAAATCTTTAGCTCCGGACCATTCCGGACCTCCTCGTGATGTCCGGGATCTCATCCGGGACTCCGAACAACATTCGGTAACCACATACAAGCTTCCTTTGCAACCCTAGCGTCACCGAACCTTAAGTGTGTAGACTCTACGGGTTCGGGAGACATGCAGACATGACCGAGACGTTCTCCGGTCAATAACCAACAGCGGGATCTGGATACCCATGTTGGCTCCTACATGTTCCACGATGATCTCATCGGATGAACCACGATGTCAAGGACTTAGTCAATCCCGTATACAATTCTCTTTGTCTATCGGTACGATACTTGCCCGAGATTCGATCGTCGGTATCCCGATACCTTGTTCAATCTCGTTACCGGCAAGTCTCTTTTACTCGTTCCGTAACACATCATCCCGTGATCAACTCCTTGATCACATTGTGCACATTATGATGATGTCCTACCGAGTGGGCCCAGAGATACCTCTCTGTTTGCACGGAGTGACAAATCCCAGTCTCGATTTGTGCCAACCCAACAGACGCTTTCGGAGATACCTGTAATGTACCTTTATAGCCACCCAGTTACGTTGTGACGTTTGGTACACCCAAAGCATTCCTACGGTATCCGGGAGTTGCACAATCTCATGGTCTAAGAAAATGATACTTGACATTAGAAAAGCTTTAGCATATGAACTACATGATCTTGTGCTAGGCTTAGGATTGGCTCTTGTCCATTACATCATTCTCCTAATGATGTGATCCCGTTATCAACGACATCCAATGTCCATGGTTAGGAAACCATAACCATCCATTGATCAACGAGCTAGTCAACTAGAGGCTCACTAGGGACATGGTGTTGTCTATGTATCCACACATGTATCTGAGTTTCCTATCAATACAATTATAGCATGGACAATAAACGATTATCATGAACAAGGAAATATAATAATAATCAATTTATTATTGCCTCTAGGGCATATTTCCAACAGTCTCCCACTTGCACTAGAGTCAATAATCTAGTTCACATCGCCATGTGATTAACACTCACAGGTCACATCGCCATGTGACTAACACCCAAAGTGTTCTGGGTTTGATCATGTTGCTTGTGAGAGAGGTTTTAGTCAACGGGTCTGAACCTTTCAGATCCGTGTGTGCTTCACAAATCTCTATGTCATCTCCTAGATGCAGCTACCACGTTCTATTTGGAGCTATTCCAAATAACTATTCTACTATACGAATCCAGTTTACTACTCAGAATAATATGGATTAGTGTCAAAGTTTGCATCGGCGTAACCCTTTACGACGAACTCTTTTACCACCTCCATAATCGAGAAAATTCCTTAGTCCACTAGTTACTAAGGATAACTTTGACCACTGTCCTGTGATCCGTTCTTGGATCACTCTTGTACCCCTTGACTGACTCATGGCAAGGCACACTTCAGGTGCGGCACACAGCATAGCATACTGTAGAGCCTATGTCTTAAGCATAGGGGACGACCTTCGTCCTTTCTCTCTATTCTGCCGTGGTCGAGCTTTAAGTCTTAACTTCATACCTTACAACTCAGGCAAGAACTCCTTCTTTGACTGATCCATCTTGAACAACTTCAAGATCATGTCAAGGTATGTGCTCATTTGAAAGTACCATTAAGCGTTTTGATCTATCCTTATAGATCTTGATGCTCAATGCTCAAGTAGCTTAATCCAGGTTTTCCATTGAAAACACTTTCCAAATAACCCTATATGCTTTCCAGAAATTCTTTGTCATTTCCGATCAACAATATGTTAAAACATATACTCATCAGAAATTCTATAGTGCTCCCACTCACTTCTTTGGAAATACAAGTTTCTCATAAAATTTGTATAAAGCCAAAATCTTTGATCATCTCATCAAAGTGTACATTCCAACTCCGAGATGCTCACTCCAGTCCTCAGAAGGATTGCTGGAGCTTTGCATCCTTATTAGCATCTTTTCAGGATTGACAAAACCTTTCGGTTGTATCACATACAACCTTTCCTCAAGAAAATCGTCGAGGAAACAATGTTTTGACATCCTATCTGCAAGATTTCATAAATAATGCAGTGACTGCTAATATAATTCCAACAGACTCTTAGCGTCGCTACGAGTGAGAAAATCTCACCGTAGTCAACTCCTTGAACTTGTCAGAAAACATCTTAACGACAAGTCGAGCTTTCTTAATGGTGACATTTACCATCATTGTCCGTCTTCCTTTTAAAATCCATCTACACTCAACAGCCTTACGACCATCAAGTAGTTCTTCCAAAGTCTACACTTTGTTTTCATACATGGATCCTCTCTCGGATTATATGGCCTCAAGCCATTTATCGGAATCCAGGCCCACCATCGCTTCTCCATAGCTCGTAGGTTCATTATTGTCTAGCAACATGACTTCCAAGACAGGATTACGTACCACTCTGAAGTAGTACGCATCCTTGTCATCCCACGAGGTTTGGGAGTGACTTGATCCGAAGTCTCATGATCAATATCATAAGCTTCCACTTCAATTGGTGTAGGTGCCACAGGAACAACTCTTTGTGCCCTGCTATACACTAGTTGAAGTGACGGTTCAATAACCTCATCAAGTCTCCACCATCCTCCCACTCAATTCTTTTGAGAGAAACTTTTCCTCGAGAAAGGACCCGATTCTAGAAACAATCCTTTATTGCTTTCGGATCTGAGATAGGAGGTATACCCAACTGTTTTTGGGTTGTCCTATGAAGATGCATTTATCCGCTTGGGTTCGAGCTTATCGGCCTGAAACTTTTCCACATTAGCGTCGCAGCCCCAAACTTTTAAGAAATGATAGCTTAGGTTTCTCTAAACCATAGTTCATACGGTGTCATCTCATCGGAATTACGTGGTGCCCTATTTAAAGTGAATGTGGTTGTCTCTAATGCTTAACCCATAAACTATTGTGGTAATTCGATAAGAGACATCATGGTATGCATCATATCCAATAGGGTGCAGTTATGATGTTCGGACACACCATCACACTATGGTGTTCTAGGCTGTATTAGTTGTAAAACGATTTCCACAATGTCTTAATTTTGTGCCAAACTCGTAATTCAGATATTCATATCTATGATCATATCATAGATCTTTTATCCTCTTGTCACGACGATCTTTCAACTTCACACTGAAATTACTTGAACCTTTCAATAATTCAGACTCTTGATTCATCAAGTAAATGTACTCAACATCTACTCAAATCATCTGTGAAGAAAGAACATAACGATATCCACTACATGCCTCAGCACTCATTGCACTGCACACATCAAAATGTATTACTTCCAACAATTTGCTTTCTAGTTCCATTTTATTGAAACCGAGGCTTTCAGTCATCTTGCCCATGTGGTATGATTTGCATGCCTCAAGTGATTCAAAATCAAGTGAGTCCAAACGGTCCATTTGAATGGAGTTTCTTCATGCATACACACCAATAGACATGGTTCGCATGTCTCAAACTTTTCAAAAATGAGTGAGTCCAAAGATCCATCAACATGGAGCTTCTTCATGCGTTTTATACCGATATGACTTACGTGGCTGTGCCACAAGTAGGTGCTACTATCATTAGTATCTTTTGGCATGAACATGTGTATCACTACGATTGAGATTCAATAAACCATTCATTTAAGGTGTAAGACCATTGAAGGTATTATTCAAATAAACAGAGTAACCATTATTCTCCTTAAATGAATAACCGTATTGCGATAGACATAATCCAATCATGTCTATGCTCAACACAAACACCAATCTCGATGGTAGAAGGAGCGTATGATATTTGATTATATCAACATTGGAAACACTTCCAACACATATCATCAGCTCACCTTTAGCTAGTCTCCGTTTATTCGGTAGCTTTTATTTCGAGTTACTAACACTTAGCAACCGAACCGGTATCTAATGCCCTGGTGCTACTAGGAGTACTAGTAAAGTACACATCCACACAATGTATATCCAATATACTTCTATCGACCTTGCCAGCCTTCTAATCTACCAAGTATCTAGGGTAATTCTGCTCCAATGGTTGTTCCCCTTATTACAGAAGCACTTAGTCTCGGGTTTGGGTTCAACCTTGGGTTTCTTCACTAGAGCAGCAGCTGAATTGCCGTGTCATGAAGTATCCCTTCTTGCCCTTGCCCTTCTTGAAACTAGTGGTTTCACCAACCATCAACAATTGATGCTCCTTCTTGATTTCTACTTTTGTGGTGTCAAACATCGCGAATATCTCAAGGATCATCATATATGTCCCTGATACATTATAGTTCATCACGAAGCTCTAGCAGCTTGGTGGTAAAGACTTTGGAGAAACATCACTATCTTATCTGGAAGATCAACTCCCACTTGATTCAAATGATTGTTGTACTCAGACAATCTGAGCACTAGCTCAACAATTGAGCTTTTCTCCTTAGTTTGCAGGCTGAGAAAATCGTCGGAGGTCTTATACCTCTTGACGTGGGCACGAGCCTGAAATCCCAATTTCAGCCCTCGAAACATCTCATATGTTTCGCGACGTTCCAAAAACGTCTTTGGTGCCTCAATTCTAAACCGTTTAACTGAACTATCACGTAGTTATCAAAATGTGTATGTCAGATGTTCGCAACATCCATAGACGTCGTTCGAGGTTCAGCACACTGAGCGGTGCATTAAGGACATAAGCCTTCCAAGAAGCAATGGGTACAATCCTCAGTCTACGGACCTAGTCCGCATAATTGCTACTATCAACTTTCAACTAATTTTTCTCTAGGAACATATCTAAACAGTAGAACTGAAACGCGAGCTACGACATAATTTGCAAAATCCTTTTGACTATGTTCAGGATAATTAAGTTCATCTTATGAACTCCCACTCAGATAGACATCCCTCTAGTCATCTAAGTGATTACATGATCCGAGTCAACTAGGTCGTGTCCGATCATCATGTGAGACGGACTAGTCAACATCGGTGAACATCTTCATGTTGATCGTATCTGCCATACAACTCATGCTCGACCTTTCGATCTTTTGTGTTCCGAGGCCATGTCTGTACATGCTAGGCTCGTCAAGTTAACCCTAAGTGTTTCGCGTGTGTAAATCTGTCTTACACCCATTGTATGTGAACGTTAGAATCTAACACCCGATCATCACGTGGTGCTTCGAAACACGAACTGTCGCAATGGTGCACAGTTAGGGGAGAACACTTCTTGAAATTGTTGTAGGGGATCATCTTATTTACTACCGTTGTTCTAAGCAAATAAGATGTATAAACATGATAAACATCACATGCAATCAAATAGTGACATGATATGGCCAATATCATATTGCTCCTTTTGATCTCCATCTTCGGGGCTCCATGATCATCATCGTCACCGGCATGACACCATGATCTCCATCATCATGATCTCCATCATCGTGTCTTCATGAAGTTGTCACGTCATCTAGTACTTCTACTACTACAGCTAACGGTTAGCAATAAAGTAAAGTAATTACATGACGTTTATGTTGACACGCAGGTCATAAATAAATTAAGACAACTCCTATGGCTCCTGCCGGTTGTCATACTCATCGACATGCAAGTCGTGATTCCTATTACAAGAACATGATCAATCTCATACATCACATATATCATTCATCACATCCTTTGGCCATATCACATCACATAACATACCCTGCAAAAACAAGTTAGACGTCCTCTAATTGTTGTTTGCATGTTTTACGTGGCTGCTATGGGTTTCTAGCAAGAACGTTTCTTACCTACGCAAAGACCACAACGTGATATGCCAATTGCTATTTACCCTTCATAAGGACCCTTTTCATCGAATGCGATCCGACTAAAGTGGGAGAGACAGACACCCGCCAGCCACCTTATGCAACTAGTGCATGTTTGTCGGTGGAACCGGTCTCACGTAAGAGTACGTGTAAGGTTGGTCCGGGCCGCTTCATCCCACGATGCCGCCGAATCAAGATAAGTCTAGTAACGGCAAGCATATTGAACAAAACCAATGCCCACAACTACTTTGTGTTCTACTCGTGCATAGAACCTACGCAATAGACCTAGCTCATGATGCCACTATTGGGGAACGTAGCATAAATTCAAAATTTTCCTACGTATCACCAAGATCTATCTATGGAGAAACCAGCAACGAGGGGAAGGAGAGTGCATCTACATACCCTTGTAGACCGCTAAGCGGAAGCATTCAAGTGAACGGGGTTGATGGAGTCGTACTCGTCGTGATTCAAATCACCGATGATCAAGTGCCGAACGCACGGCACCTCCGCGTTCAACACACGTGCAGCCCGGTGACGTCCCCCACGCCTTGATCCAGCAAGGAGAGAGGGAGAGGTTGAGGAAGACTCCATCCAACAGCAGCACAACGGCGTGGTGGTGATGGAGGAGCGTGGCAATCCTGCAGGGCTTCGCCAAGCACCACAGAAGAGGAGGGAGAGAGAGATGCAGGGCTGCACCAACGAGAGATCGAATCACACGTCCGTTATGGGGCAGCCCTAGGCCTCATATATATAGGGGAAGGGGAGGAGGCTGTGCCCCCTCTAGGGTTCCCACCCCTAGAGGGGCGGCAGCCCCAAACCCATCTAAGGGTGGCGGCCACAAGGGGGAGGAGAGGGAGGCGTAGGGTATATGTGCCTTAGGGCCCATCTGCCCTTAGGGTTTGCCCCCTCTCCCCTTCTAGGTGCATGGGCCTTAGTGGGGCTGGTGCCCTTGGCCCATGTAGGCCAAGGAACACTCCCTACAGCCCATGTGGCCCCCCCGGGGCTGGTGGCCCCACTTGGTGGACCCCCGGCACCCTCCCGGTGGTCCCGATACGTTACCGATAAACCCCGAAACTCTTCCGGTGACCAAATCAGGACTTCCCATATATAAATCTTTACCTCCGGACCATTCCGGAACTCCTCGTGACGTCCGGGATCTCATCCGGGACTCCGAACAACATTCGGTAACCACATACAAGCTTCCTTTACAACCCTAGCGTCACCGAACCTTAAGTGTGTAGACCCTACGGGTTCGGGAAACATGCAGACATGACCGAGACATTCTCCGGTCAATAACCAACAGCGGGATCTGGATACCCATGTTGGCTCCTACATGTTCCACGATGATCTCATCGGATGAACCACGATGTCAAGGACTTAATCAATCCCGTATACAATTCCCTTTGTCTATCGGTACGATACTTGCCCGAGATTCGATCGTCGGTATCCCGATACCTTGTTCAATCTCGTTACCGGCAAGTCTCTTTTACTCGTTCCGTAACACATCATCCCGTGATCAACTCCTTGATCACATTGTGCACATTATGATGATGTCCTACCGAGTGGGCCCAGAGATACCTCTCCGTTTGCACGGAGTGACAAATCCCAGTCTCGATTCGTGCCAACCCAACAGACACTTTCGGAGATACCTGTAATGTACATTTATAGCCACCCAGTTACGTTGTGACGTTTGGTACACCCAAAGCATTCCTACGGTATCCGGGAGTTGCACAATCTCATGGTCTAAGGAAATGATACTTGACATTAGAAAAGCTTTAGCATACGAACTACATGATCTTGTGCTAGGCTTAGGATTGGGTCTTGTCCATTACATCATTCTCCTAATGATGTGATCCCGTTATCAACGACATCCAATGTCCATGGTTAGGAAACCATAACCATCCATTGATCAACGAGCTAGTCAACTAGAGGCTCACTAGGGACATGGTGTTGTCTATGTATCCACACATGTATCTGAGTTTCCTATCAATACAATTATAGCATGGACAATAAACGATTATCATGAACAAGGAAATATAATAATAATCAATTTATTATTGCCTCTAGGGCATATTTCCAACAGGGGCGCCACTTCCCCTAGGGCCCATGCGCCTAGGGAGGGGAAACCCTAAAAGGGGGGCGCCCCCTTGCTTGGGGGGCAAGCCCCCCACCCCTTGGCCGCCGCCCCCCTAGGAGATTGCATCTCCTAGGGCCGGCGCCCCCCCTAGGCTCCCTATATATAGTGGGGGGAGGGAGGACCTCTCACCCACGCCATTGGTGCCTCCCTCTCCCTCTCCAATACCTCCTCCTCCTCCATAGAGCTTGGCGAAGCCCTGCCAGAGTACTGCAACTCCATCACCACCACGCCGTCGTGCTGCTGCTGGATCAAGAAGGAGGAGACGTTACGCTGACCGTACATGTGTTGAACGCGGAGGTGCCGTCCGTTCGGCGCTAGGATCTCCGGTGATTCGAATCACGTCGAGTACGACTCCCTCATCCCCGTTCTTTGAACGCTTCCGCTCGCGATCTACAAGGTAAGTAGATGCATCCAATCACTCGTTGCTAGATGAACTCATAGATGGATCTTGGTGAAACCGTAGGAAAATTTTTGTTTTCTGCAACGTTCCCCAACAGTGGCATCATGAGCTAGGTTTATGCGTAGTTCTCTATGCACGAGTAGAACACAATTTGTTGTGGGCGTAGATGTTGTCAACTTTCTTGCCGCTACTAGTCTTATTTTGCTTCAGCGGTATTGTGGGATGAAGCGGCCCAGACCAACCTTACACGTACGCTTACGTGAGACCGGTTCCACCGACTAACATGCACTAGTTGCATAAGGTGGCTGGCGGGTGTCTGTCTCTCCCACTTTAGTTGGAGCGGATTCGATGAAAAGGGTCCTTATGAAGGGTAAATAGAAGTTGACAAATCACATTGTGGCTTTCACGTAGGTAAGAAAACGTTCTTGCTAGAACCCTTCTGCAGCCACGTAAAACTTGCAACAACAATTAGAGGACGTCTAACTTGTTTTTGCAGCAAGTGTTTTGTGATGTGATGTATATGTGATGTATGAGATGTTCATGTCATTGTAATAGGAATCACAACTTGCATGTCGATGAGTATGACAACCGGCAGGAGCCATAGGAGTTGTCTTTATTTTTTGTATGACCTGCGTGTCATTGAGAAACGCCATGTAAATTACTTTACTTTATTGCTAAACATGTTAGCCATAGTAGTAGAAGTAATAGTTGGCGAGCAACTTCATGGAGACACGATGATGGATATCATGATGATGGAGATCATGGTGTCATGTCGGTGACAAGATGATCATGGAGCCCCAAGATGGAGATCAAAGGGGCTATGTGATATTGGCCATATCATGTCACTATTATTATTTGATTGCATGTGATGTTTATCATGTTTTTGCATCTTGTTTACTTAGAACGACGGTAGTAAATAAGATGATCCCTCATAATAATTTCAAGAAAGTGTTCCCCCTAACTGTGCACTGTTGCGACAGTTCGTTGTATCGAAGTGCCACGTGATGATCGGGTGTGATAGATTCCAACGTTCACATACAACGGGTGTAAGACAGATTTACACATGCAAACACTTAGGTTGACTTGGCTAGCCTAGCATGTACAGACATGGCCTCGGAACACAAAAGACCGAAAGGTCGAGCATGAGTCGTATAGAAGATACGATCAACATGAAGATGTTCACCGATGTTGACTAGTCCGTCTCACATGATGATCGGACACGGCCTAGTTAACTCGGATCATGTTATACTTAGATGACTGGAGGGATGTCTATCTAAGTGGGATTTCATTGAATAATTTGATTAGATGAACTTAATTATCATGAACTTAGTCTAAAATCTTTACAATATGTCTTGTAGATCAAATGGCCAACGTTGCCCTCAACTTCAACGCGTTCCTAGAGAAAACCAAGATGAAAGACGATGGCAGCAACTATACGGACTGGGTCCGGAACCTGAGGATCATCCTCATAGCTTCCAAGAAAGATTATGTCCTACAAGCACCGCTAGGTGAAGCACCTGTTCTCCCTGCAGAACAAGACGTTATGAACGCTTGGCAGACACGTACCGATGATTACTCCCTCATACAGTGCGGCATGCTTTACAGCTTAGAGCCGGGGCTCCAAAAGCGTTTTGAGAGACACGGAGCATATGAGATGTTCGAAGAGCTGAAAATGGTTTTTCAAGCTCATGCCCGGGTCAAGAGATATGAAGTCTCCGACAAGTTCTTCAGCTGTAAGATGGAGGAAAATAGTTCTTTCAGTGAGCACATACTCACTATGTCTGGGTTACATAACCGCTTGACTCAGCTGGGAGTTAATCTCCCGGATGACACGGTCATTGACAGAATCCTCCAATCGCTTCCACCAAGCTACAAGAGCTTTGTGATGAACTCCACTATGCAGGGGATGGAAAAGACCATTCCTGAAGTGTTTGCAATGCTGAAATCAGCAGAGGTAGAAGTCAAAAAGGAACATCAAGTGTTGATGGTGAATAAAACCACTAAGTTCAAGAAAGGCAAGGGTAAGAAAACTTCAAGAAGGACGGAAAGGGAGTTGCCGCGCCCGGCAAGCAAGCTGCCGGGAAGAAGCCAAAGAATGGACCCAAGCCCGAGACTGAGTGCTTTTATTGCAAGGAAAGTGGTCACTTCAAGCGGAACTGCCCCAAATACTTAGCGGACAAGAAGGCCGGGATCACGAAAGGTATATGTGATATACATGTAATTGATGTGTACCTTACCAGTGCTCGTAGCAGCTCCTGGGTATTTGATACCGGTGCAGTTGCTCACATTTGTAACTTAAAGCAGGAGCTGCGGAATAAGCGGAGACTGGCGAAGGACGAGGTGACGATGCGCGTCGGGAATTGTTCCAAGGTCGATGTGATCGCCATCGGCACGCTACCTCTACATTTACCTACGGGATTAGTTTTGAACCTCAATAATTGTTATTTAGTGCCAAGTTTGAGCATGAACATTGTATCAGGATCTCATTTAATTCGAGATGGCTACTCATTTAAATCCAAGAATAATGGTTGTTCTATTTATATGAGAGATATGTTTTATGGTCATGCTCCGATGGTGAATGGTTTATTCTTAATGAATCTCGAGCGTAATGCTACACATATTCATAGTGTGAGTACCAAAAGATGTAAGGTTGATAATGATAGTCCCACATACTTGTGGCACTGCCGCCTTAGTCACATAGGTGTCAAACGTATGAAGAAGCTCCATGCAGATGGACTTTTAGAGTCTCTTGATTACGAATCATTTGGCACGTGCGAACCATGCCTCATGGGTAAAATGACCAAGACTCCGTTCTCAGGAACAATGGAGCGAGCAACCAATTTATTGGAAATCATACATACTGATGTGTGCGGTCCAATGAGTGTTGAGGCTCGCGGTGGCTATCATTATGTTATCACCCTCACTGATGACTTGAGTAGATATGGGTATATCTATTTAATGAAACACAAGTCTGAGACCTTTGAAAAGTTCAAGGAATTTCAGAGTGAGGTTGAAAATCAACGTCACAGGAAAATCAAGTTCCTACGATCAAATCGTGGAGGAGAATACTTGAGTCACGAATTTGGCACACACTTAAGAAAATGTGGAATAGTTTCACAACTGACGCCACCTGGAACACCTCAGCGTAATGGTGTGTCCGAACGTCGTAATCGCACTCTATTAGATATGGTGCGATCCATGATGTCTCTTACCGATTTACCGCTATCATTTTGGGGCTATGCTTTAGAGACTGCCGCATTCACTTTAAATAGGGCTCCGTCGAAATCCGTTGAGACGACGCCGTATGAATTATGGTTTGGGAAGAAACCTAAGCTGTCGTTTCTAAAAGTTTGGGGATGCGATGCTTATGTCAAGAAACTTCAACCTGAAAAGCTCGAACCCAAGTCGGAAAAATGCGTCTTCATAGGATACCCTAAAGAAACTATTGGGTATACCTTCTACCTCAGATCCGAAGGCAAGATCTTTGTTGCCAAGCATGGATCCTTGCTAGAGAAGAAGTTTCTCTCGAAAGAAGTAAGTGGGAGGAAAGTAGAACTTGATGAAGTATTACCTCTTGAACCGGAAAATGGCGCAACTCAAGAAAATGTTCCTGAGGAGCCTGCACCGACTAGAGAGGAAATTAATGATGATGATCATGAAACTTCAGATCAAGTTGCTGCTGAACTTCATAGGTCCACAAGGACACGTTCCACACCAGAGTGGTACGGCAACCCTGTCTTGGAAATCATGTTGTTAGACAACGGTGAACCTTCGAACTATGAAGAAGCGATGGCGGGCCCGGATTCCGACAAATGGCTAGAAGCCATGAAATCCGAGATAGGATCCATGTATGAAAACGAAGTATGGACTTTGACTGACTTGCCCGTTGAGCGGCGAGCCATAGAAAATAAATGGATCTTTAAGAAGAAGACAGATGCGGATGGTAATGTGACCATCTATAAAGCTCGGCTTGTCGCTAAGGGTTATCGACAAGTTCAAGGGGTTGACTACGATGAGACTTTCTCACCGGTAGCAAAGCTAAAGTCCGTTTGAATCATGTTAGCAATTGCCGCATTCTATGATTATGAGATATGGCAAATGGACGTCAAAACGGCATTCCTTAATGGTTTCCTTAAGGAAGAATTGTATATGATGCAGTCGGAAGGTTTTGTCGATCCTAAGAATGCTGACAAGGTGTGCAAGCTCCAACGCTCGATTTATGGGCTGGTGCAAACATCTCGGAGTTGGAACATTCGCTTTGATGAGATGATCAAAGCGTTTGGGTTTATGCAAACTGGAGAAGCCTGCGTTTACAAGAAAGTGAGTGGGAGCACTGTAGCATTTCTTACATTATATGTAGATGACATACTTTTGATGGGAAATGATATAGAACTCTTGGATAACATTAAGGCCTACTTGAATAAGAGTTTTTCAATGAAAGACCTTGGAGAAGCTGCATATATATTAGGCATCAAGATCTATAGAGATAGATCAAGACGCCTCATAGGTCTTTCACAAAGCACATACCTTGATAAGATATTGAAGAAGTTCAATATGGATCGGTCTAAGAAGGGGTACTTGCCTGTGTTGCAAGGTGTGAAATTGAGCTCAGCTCAATGCCCGACCATGGCAGAAGATATAGAAGAGATGAGTGTCATCCCCTATGCCTCAGCCATAGGTTCTATTATGTATGCCATTCTGTGTACCAGACCTGATGTAAACCTTGCCGTAAGTTTGGTAGGTAGGTACCAAAGTAATCCCGGCAAAGAACACTGGACAGCGGTCAAGAATATCCTGACGTACCTGAAAAGGACTAAGGAAATGTTTCTCGTTTATGGAGGTGACGACGAGCTCTTCGTAAAGGGTTACGTCGACGCTAGCTTCCACACAGATCTGGATGACTCTAAGTCACAAACCGGATACGTGTATATTTTGAATGGTGGGGCAGTAAGCTGGTGCAGTTGCAAGCAAAGCGTCGTGGCGGGATCTACATGTGAAGCGGAGTACATGGCAGCCTCGGAGGCAGCGCATGAAGCAATTTGGGTGAAGGAGGTCATCACCGACCTAGGAGTCATACCCAATGCGTCGGGGCCGATCAAACTCTTCTGTGACAACACTGGAGCTATTGCACTTGCCAAGGAGCCCAAGTTTCACAAGAAGACCAGGCACATCAAGCGTCGCTTTAACTCCATTCGTGAAAATGTTCAAGATGGAGACATAGATATTTGTAAAGTACATACGGACCTGAATGTAGCAGATCCGTTGACTAAACTTCTCCCTAGAGCAAAACATGATCAACACCAGAATTCCATGGGTGTTCGATTCATCACAATGTAACTAGATTATTGACTCTAGTGCAAGTGGGAGACTGTTGGAAATATGCCCTAGAGGCAATAATAAAAGGATTATTATTATATTTCCTTGTTCATGATAATTGTCTTTTATTCATGCTATAATTGTGTTATCCGGAAATCGTAATACATGTGTGAATACATAGACACCAACATGTCCCTAGTAAGCCTCTAGTTGACTAGCTCGTTGATCAACAGATAGTCATGGTTTCCTGACTATGGACATTGGATGTCATTGATAACGAGATCACATCATTAGGAGAATGATGTGATGGACAAGACCCAATCCTAAACATAGCACAAGATCGTATAGTTCGTTTGCTAGAGTTTTTCCAATGTCAAGTATCTTTTCCTTAGACCATGAATTCGTGTAACTTCCGGATACCGTAGGAGTGCTTTGGGTGTACCAAACGTCACAAAACTGGGGGACTATAAAGGTATACTACGGGTATCTCCGAAAGTGTTTTTTGGGCTGACACGGATCAAGACTGGGATTTGTCACTCCGTATGATGGAGAGGTATCTCTGGGCCCACTCGGTAATGCATCATCACAATGAGCTCAAAGTGACCAAGTGTCTGGTCACGGGATCATGCATTACGGTACGAGTAAAGTGACTTGCCGGTAACGAGATTGAACGAGGTATTGGGATACCGACGATCGAATCTCGGGCAAGTAACGTACCGATTGATAAAGGGAATTGTATACGGGGTTGCTTGAATCCTCGACATCGTGGTTCATCCGATGAGATCATCGAGGAGCATGTGGGAGCCAACATGGGTATCCATATCCCACTGTTGGTTATTGACCGGAGAGCAATCTCGGTCATGTCTACATGTCTCCCGAACCCGTAGGGTCTTCACACTTAAGGTTCGGTGACGCTAGGGTTGTAGGGATATGTATATGCAGTAACCCGAATGTCGTTCGGAGTCCCGGATGAGATCCCGGACGTCACGAGGAGTTTCGGAATGGTCCGGAGGTAAAGAATTATATATAGGAAGTGCTATTTCGGCCATCGGGATAAGTTTCGGGATCACCGGTGTTGTACCGTGACCACCGAAAGGGTCCCGGGGGTCCACCGGGTGGGGCCACCTATCCCGGAGGGCCCCATGGGCTGAAGTGGGAAGGGATCCAGCCCAAAGTGGGCTGGGGCGCCACTTCCCCTAGGGCCCATGCGCCTAGGGAGGGGAAATCCTAAAAGGGGGGCGCCCCCTTGCTTGGGGGGCAAGCCCCCCATCCCTTGGCCGCCGCCCCCTAGGAGATTGCATCTCCTAGGGCCGCCGCCCCCCGTAGGCTCCCTATATATAGTGGGGGGGAGGGAGGGCCTCTCACCCACGCCATTGGTGCCTCCCTCTCCCTCTCCAACACCTCCTCCTCCTCCATAGAGCTTGGCGAAGCCTTGTCGGAGTACTGCAGCTCCATCACCACCACGCCGTCGTGCTGCTGCTGGAGCCATCTTCCTCAACCTCTCCTTCCCCCTTGCTGGATCAAGAAGGAGGAGACGTTACGCTGACCGTATGTGTGTTGAACGCGGAGGTGCCGTCCGTTCGGCGCTAGGATCTCCAGTGATTCGGATCACGTCGAGTACGACTCCCTCATCCCTGTTCTTTGAACGCTTCCGCTCGCGATCTACAAGGTACGTAGATGCATCCAATCACTCGTTGCTAGATGAACTCATAGATGGATCTTGGTGAAACCGTAGGAAAATTTTTGTTTTCTGCAACGTTCCCCAACAGGCGCGTCAATCAACTATACCACTCGCAAATATCACAAAACAAACACTAACCGGCGGGTGATCCCGGGCGGCGACGAGGGTCGGACTCGGCGGTGGTCGATCCCCGGCGGTGGCAGCGACGAGAGGCGGCTCTTCTCGCCGGATCCGGGTTGGGGGGTCGTTGCAGCGTATCGGCGCTGGAGGGTGAGGGACGGCCCCGCGGCATGATTCCGCCCGTAGATTTGGCCGGAATCGCAGGCCGCGGATGGGCGGAAGCAAGGGCGATCGGCGGCAGAAGGAGGTGGGGAAAGGCGCGCGGGCTGAAATGTGC
>NC_041380.1:605434864-605437845 GCF_002162155.2 Triticum dicoccoides | reverse complement strand
TGCAGGGCACCACAGTGGCGAGGGGGAAACCCGCGTATTCGCGGGTTGGGGCCGAGATTTTGCTGCGCCCCTCAAAATTTTTTGCGGCCCGGCTGCCTTTGCAGGGTCTGTTCGGGCGGGATTTTCCGCGTGGACTCGCATTTTGGCGGTTATTTTGCGGGTCGGGGCCGGAGGCGGGGTCTGCTAGAATTGCTCGACTTTGCACATCGTATATATGTCACAAGGTAACATTTTGTTTATTATTTTTTCTTTTTCCCAACTCATTCAATTTATGTTAAATCATTGACGAGTTTTACGTGAGTATATCCACACACGTTACGTATGCATTCTGATTATGGAAGTATGAGTGCTCCTACGTGAATGCACTGGTTGATGCGTTGGTTGGCTTTCTAGTTGATTGCCTAAGCATAGGCATGCATGATCATATACCCAAAAGGTAACATAGGTTCATCCTAACTATTATAGTGTCATCCTACCACCACATCCAAAAAAGGGGGTAATCCGCAAGTTCATCACTAGGGTTAGTATCACTACAAGAAAATCAGTTTGTTGAGACGTTCAATATCATAGCTAGCTAGGGACATGTTATTTCATCTCTAGGCAACTCACTGTAGGACCATCTCAAAACATGTAGACACATGCCATGCGACGCCTATATATATTGGGATGTTCCAAATCGGCTCTAGACATATCACTATAATTTTTTTGCACTTCTCCAACTTGGCCCTGCATGCAAGGATACACTATTTTATAACTAGACCATATGCACCACACCATATATGTGCTTGAAAAAAAAATGTTTGAGCTTACAAATTATTTTAATTTGGCTAGTAGATTCAATAGGTTTTTTTGGTAATAAATCATAAATCTCTGGAGGGCCTTATAAATTTTCTTCATTAGGTTATACACTTTCATCAGCCTGCACTGGGATGTTCAAGCTTTGAAGTATTCGAGATATCCTCGACATAATATCTTTGCCAAAACAACATTAAAATCATATGCTAATTAACAAGCTAATGACTGGTAACATGTACGTTGAAACATATGTCAAGGTCATGCATGGCACTGCATTATCTAATAAACAACTAAACCATGCAAGATCCAATAGGAACCTAAGAGAAACTTCAAGAAAACTACATACATATTAAATGGATCTGGCACAAATAGATTGCCTCCTGTGCAGAGAACCAAATCTACTAATATATCACCTTGTCCTATCACTGCTTCTTCGTAAATGAGTTGGATAAGCTATCAGTTATAGCTGACAAGGAAGCTCTTGGATTTGATTCATAGAATCACAGCAATAGTGAAGTAACAATACCCACCTGTAGGTAGCTCTCCGCTTTGGGTCAGATTTGACTTTGGACCCAAGGGAATGAATGGAAAATAGGCTGGCATATTTACAACCTGGAGGTTATACACAAACCTGACGATTCATTCAAGTAAAAGAATAAGTGGAAAAAAAACTTCAGTTTTAGAACCCGGATTGATAAGAACGGACCAGTGAGAAACTGAGAATCTTGTGCCGAAATTACCGCCATGGCCAGAAACTAAAAGTTTGGTGAGACTGAGTTGTTCAACCAGCCAGGGCCACCCAACATATATGCAAGGCTGAAACAACACAAACATTCAAACGAAAATGTGTATTTACCAGGTAACTAATGCTCGATCATCGTGAAGAAACACACGTAGATTATTGCTTCGTCCTCAAATAAAATGGAGAAGAAGCAGAAGAAATTGCCAGGCCGACATCATCAAACGGCAAGTAGTAGTACGTTTGTTTGTAGAATAGAATTAATGTAGAGAGTACGACTGTACAAGCAGGTATACCAACTGATGCTGCATGTGTATATATAGTATATGTATGGGGAAGGAAGGAGAAAGAAGCATGAATGAACGAATGAACTTGCCCTATCATGATGAATCGGAATAATCATCATCGGGAAGGGTTTCGACAAGCCAGCTCCACAAGCCGCCCGAGCTGGCTTGCTTCTGCTTCGCGTCCAGTGCCGCCTGCTCCTGCTCGGAAGCGGCCTTCTGCCTTCGAAGGAGCTCCACCTCCCTCTCCAGTGCATCCAGACTCTGAAGCTTTGGTCACAGCTCTGCCACGTCCACCTCAAGTTTGAAACATCATGACTGCTCAGCGGCAAGTTGCCCACAGACAACTAGAAGTTCCTGCAGATAGATAGATGCACATTCAAAACATAAGTATCCATACCACTACTAGGAAAAGGGCTACTAATGGCGCACCAGTTTTGCCTACTAATGCCGCATCACTGGTGCGCCATTAGTATCACGCCACTACTACCTCTCTCTCAGTTTACAGGGCGTGTGCGTATCCCTAGGTCGTCAATTTGACCAACCTAATACAAATCATATATTATAAAAGATATACCAACATAAACTTCGGAGTTTTTATTTTCAAAAGGTATAATTTTTGTGTTATATAGTTTATATTAGGATGATAAAATTGGCAACCTAGGTATACGCGTAGGACTTGTAAACTGAAACGGAGGTAGTAGTATTTTTTACTAATGTCGCACTACTGGTGCGCCATTAGTATAGGCCACTGGTGCGCCATTAGTATTTTTGAATTTTCAAGGCAGGAAAATAGTAGTGGCGCACTGTCTAACCCCCACCGTGCGCCATTGCTATTTTTGAATTTTCAATTTGGATCTGGATCGTGATTTTTTTTGCCCATTTTTTGCTCGTTTTTTTGCTCATTTTTTGGCACGATATTATTTCAAATTTTGTTCCTGTTTTTGGATCTTGTACGTTATTTTGCCGTGTTCTTTTGCCGGAGAGGAGTTCGCCGGAGAGGAGGAGGAGGAGGTCACCGGAGAGGCGCTCGCCTACATCGCCGGAGAGGAGGAGGAGGAGGTCGTCGGAGAGGAGTTCACCGGAGCATCGGAGAGGAGGAAGGAGAAACCATGAGGGGATGGGAGGAGAGGAGAGAGGAGGAGCTCACCGGAGAGGAGGAA
>NC_041380.1:605396477-605434621 GCF_002162155.2 Triticum dicoccoides | reverse complement strand
GGAGGAGGAGCTCACCGGAGAGGAGGGAGGAGGGGCTCACCGGAGAGGAGGGAGGAGAAACCGTGAGGGGAGGGAAGGGGAGGAGAGGAGGAGGAGGAGGTCGCCGGGGAGGAGGAGGAGGAGGTCGCCAGAGAGGAGGAGGAGGAGGTCACCGGAGAGGAGGAGGGTAGTATGGTGGAGGAGAGAAGGGAAGATGGAGTGGAGGAGAGGAGGAGATGGAGTGGAGGAGAAGAATGAAGAGGTAAGGAGGAGAGGACCACGCCCAGCCATATATACGGGATAGTAATGGCGCACCGCGGGCAGGTGCGCCATTACTAACTTTTTTTTATTTTTTTATTTATTTTTAATTTTGAAGGCGGGAAGATACTAATGGCGCACCATTAGTAACTTTTTTTTATTTTTTTGACTTATTTTGAATTTTGAAGGCGGGAAGATAGTAATGGCGCACCATGGGCAGGTGCGCCATTAGTAAGTTTGATTTTTTTTCCCTCTCCAGATCTTAAAAGCCCCGTATCTTTTTTTCTGTTAGGTTTTTGAGGATTTTGAAAATGTTTAACGGGGTTCCCTTGGTTAAATTCGGATGTAACTTTTCGAGTAAATGATTTTTCATATAAAAAAAATTCATCCGAGTTCGTACGCAAAAGTTATGCCCATTATACAAATTCTCGAGAGATTTCGCAAATAAAGTCGAAATTCATATTTGTAAATTTTCACAACAACTAGACCACATATCACATGGGAAACTTATTTTCTTTTATTTTTTTGATATTTTCATCATTTTTTATTTTTTGTAAAACTGAAAAGGCGGTCCACGGGGGGTGCATTCGGTGGAAGTGGTGGCCAAGTTACTAATGACGCACCGTGGCATGGTGCGCCATTACTAGTTCAACTAGTAATGGCGCACCACTCCCACGGTGCGCCATTAGTAGTTTTAAAAAAAAATTACTAATAGCGCACCGTGGATGTGGTGCGCCATTAGTATTTGCACACTAATGGCGCACCAACACATGGTGCACCATTAGTATTTAGTAGTGGCGCACCACATGTCTGATGCGCCATTAGTGTCAATTTCATCTGTAGCCCTTTTCCTAGTAGTGTACAATGCAAATGGTTTACTGATTTATTTGAGTGTTTGACAAAAAAATACCACATTAGGGGTTGCCATCCCACTGAACTACCACATTTAAAAAAGTGACTGATAACTATTAAAAAATATTAATTTTTTTCCGATGAGAGGGGCCACATGACCCCCATTTTCATTAAGAAAATGAAGTCTTTTACAAGAGAAGAACAATACACGTTTACATCCCTGGCATTTAAACCTCATCAGGATGCTTAGAAACACTAGCAACCATACCAGCACTAGCATACTTGTCTAGATAGCATCGAGCCAGATCGGCGGAACACAAGCTACTGCAAAAATAGAGAGCAGATGACAATAGAACATAAGCTAAATATAACCAGCATCAGAAATATTTACTATTTGGATGATAGCCAGAAGCGATCCAAGTCTTTGAAACCAGCACCTCCAGCAACTGATTTCATCAGATTCTCCTCTCCTGAAGACATCTCGAGTCACCTGGGCAATCCTTTTAGTGACTAGCTGCAACATGTTTTGTAGTCCTTTTTTCTGCAAAATTGTCCACGAATGCAGAAGAGAGCAAACAGACATAATAATATCAGTAGGATCATTGGGCATCACACCTTGAAAGCATGATTTGTTTCTCGTTTTCCAAATAGACCACAACAAAGCAGCAACACCAAGCATAACAACTATTCTATCTTTGCCAGTGTAGTTAGGCAACCAATTCTGGCATAAATCAAGGAAAGACACAGGGAATCTTTGGTTACCCAAGGAGCACCCCCAGAATACTCCATAAGAACCTAGATAGGGAACAAGAGAAAAATAAGTGATCCACACTCTCTATACTGTCACAAAAGTCACAATGCTTAGCACCTTTCCAGCCTTTTTTACTTAAATTATCTTTGGTTAGGATCCTATTCTTGATCACTAACCAGGAGAAGGCTTTAATTTTCAATGGCATCTTCATTCTCCACAGCAACTTATAAGGGAATACAAATTGTCGAGCAACAAGATAATGGTACAGAGGTTTAACCGAAAAGCTCCCAGAAGAGGTAAGAAGACATTTAACTCTGTCAGGTTCCTCCAACAGAGTCACCTGACTACACATATCAAGTAATATGTTCCACATATCGAGGGTCTCCCCATGCAAACATCTTCTTAATCTAATGCAATCAAAATCCTAGCTAAACACCTACGCAACGGTGGCATACCTACAAAAGGTCAAGTTGTAGATACGTGGGAAAATCAAACATAGGGGTTTGTCTCTTAACCAAGCATCCTCCCAAAATCTAGTTTTGCGACCATCACTCACAACTCTCTGCCAGCATCTATAAAAGATATCTTTTACCTCCATCAAGCCATTCCAGAAATGGAAGTTGCCGGGAGATGATTCACATTGAGCCAAAGTTTTCTTTTTCAAATACTTTGCTCTAATCATCTCCTGCCAATCTCCATCCTCATTCTCTAGCCTCCAAAGCCATTTGCACAAAAGACTTATATTCTTTATATCCAAATTAGTAACTCCCAAGCCACCCTGGTCCCTAGGTTGGCACACATCAAACCAGTTTACCAGATGATATTTACGCACACCCTCCTTGTCTTGCCAGACCAACCAAGCTTGGAAAAATTCAAATCTTTTACCCACGCATTTCAGTAATCTAAAAATAGAGAGCATGTAACTGGGAATGTTACTCATGCAGGTTTCTGCAAGGATTAGCCTACTCCCCATAGGAAGCAAGCTTCCCTGCCATGTAGCTGCTTTCCTTTCACACTTCTCCTCTGCAGATTTCCAATCCCTATTACCAATCCTCTTGTAATCTAAAGGAAGACCAAGATACCTAAAAGGAAACTTATCAATAGCACAAGTAAAAATTTGAGCATAATCATTCTGTTTTAGTTCTACCCCACCAAAACAATAAACCTCGCATTTCAAAAAATTAATTTTTAGACCAGTCAAATGCTCTAACACACACAAGATAATTTTTAGGTTTCTAGCACCCTCTAAATCATAATCAATCATAAAAATAGTATCATCCGCATATTGTAAGATAGAAAGGCCACTATCATACAACTGGGGAACTAAACCTTTAATAAAACCTTGCTCCTGGGCCCTTTTCACCAAGGTCACCAGGACATCAGCCGCTATATTAAACAACAGGGGGAAAAGGGATCCCCCTGTCTAAGCCCTTTCCTAGTAGTAAAGTATTTGCCTATCATATCATTCAAAGTAATAGCAACTTTCCCATTCTAAATAACTACCTTAGTCCACTGAATAAACTTTTCAAGGAACCCCTTCATCTCTAACACGGAAAGCATGAAGTCCCAATTAATTTTATCATATGCTTTTCTGAAATTCACTTTAAATAACACACTAGAAACTTTATTCTTATGTAAGAAGTGCATGGTTTCATGTAACATAACTACATTATCCAAAATGTAACGACCTTTAATAAAAGTTGTTTGAATACGAGAAACTACCTTATCCGCAACAAGCATAGCACTAGTGTTTAGAAGTTTAGTGAAGATTTGAAAAGGAACATTAAGCATGCATATATGCATATACATCTGGATCTTATCAGCTCCCTGCCGTTTGGCAATCAGAGTCACTATACCATAGTTTAGTCTAGAAATATTGAGCTTGCCCTAAAAAAATCACAGAACAATTGAATAACTCTTGACAAATCAAATTCCAATTTTTTTGATAGAACTCTATGGGCATGCCATCAGGACCGGCAGCACTATTATGTTTAATAGAAACAACTACAAGCTTAATCTCATCCATGGAGAAACTAGCTATCAACTTGCTCTTGTCATCACTATCCAAAACAACAGGAACAAGAATGCTCCAAGAAACAGGTAAAAGGTCTACTGGACCAAACAACTTCTTGTAAAAATTAGTGGCATAATCAAGCAGCTTATCATCCCCTTGAATAATCCCTTTCTCCTGAACAAATCTAATTTTTTGCTCTTACGCTTTCTGCCACTGGCTTTAATCATAAGATACCTAGTGATGTTATCGCCTTCTCTAATATCCCTCTCTTTAGAGCGTTGGTACCACTTAATCTCTTCCTCTCGAAGAAATTTATTCAAGTTATGTTGTAAAACATTTCTTAACTCATAGTCAGCAACCGAGAATCTAGTTTGCTCACATCTTTTATCAATATCATCTAGCTGAGTAATTAAGCTATTTCTACTTTTTTATACATCCCTTCAACATTGAGATTCCAGCCCTTCGGGCACCTTCTCAAAAGCCTCATCTTCTGCTGCCAGGCAGCCAGATTATCCTTACCACACAAATTAGTACCCCAAACCCTATTAACTATGCTTACAAGGTCATCCCTAGCAAACCAACATAATTCAAAGCGAAAAGGTTTATTTAAAACATTTGTGTTAACACCAGTATGCAGAAGTAAAGCTTCATGGTCTGAGACACCTCTAACTAGTGTCCTGACTGTAACCAAGGGAAACTTCAGCTCCCAACTAAGGCTAACTAAAATCCCATCCAGCTTAACAAAGAGAGGGTCAATTTGATTATTTGACCAAGTAAAATTTCTGCAAGAGAGCTCCAGCTCCTTCAACCCCCAATGTTCAATAATCGAATTAAAGAAGAAAGACCACTTGGGAAGCTTCTTAGTTTTATTCCTGTCTTTGCTTCTCCTAATGATATTAAAATCGCCTCCAACAACAGAAGGAAAAACACTACTACCAAGCATTTGCATAAAACTAATTAAGAACTCCTCTTTATCCCTAGAATGAGTTGCCCCGTAAACACTGACCAGATTCCACTAGAAGACGGTCCTCTTATCCATCATGGTCATTCGAGTCATATATTTACTAGCTACACACGTATCCACATCGAATAAATCTTCCCTAACCCCCATAAGCAACCCCCCTGAAGTGTTGGGGAACGTTGCAGAAAACAAAAAATTTCCTACGGTTTCACCAAGATCCATCTATGAGTTCATCTAGCAATGAGTGATCGGATGCATCTACATATCTTTGTAGATCGCGAGTGGAAGCGTTCAAAGAACGGGGATGAGGAAGTCGTACTCGACGAGATCCAAATCACCGGAGATCCTAGCGCCGAACGGACGGCACCTCCGCGTTTAACACACGTACGGTCAGCGTGACGTCTCCTCCTTCTTGATCCAGCAAGGGGGAAGGAGAGGTTGATTAAGATCCAGCAGCACGACGGCGTGGTGGTGGATGCAGCAGTCACCGCAGCAGGGCTTCGCCGTTCTCTACGGAGGAGCAGGAGGTGTTGGAGGGGAGAGGGAGGCGCCAGGGGCATGGGCCCGGCTGCCCTTCCTCCCCGCCTCTATATATAGGGTCCCTAGGGGGGGCGCCGGCCCTAGAGATCCAATCTCCCAAGGGGGCGGCGGCCAAGGGGGGTGGAGTGCCTCCCAAGGCAAGTGGGGCGCCGCCCACCCTAGGGTTCCCAACCCTAGGCGCAGGGGAAGGCCCAAGGGGGCGCACCGGCCCACTAGGGGCTGGTTCCCCTCCCACTTCAGCCCATGGGGCCCTCCGGGATAGGTGGCCCCACCCGGTGGACCCCCGGGACCCTTCCGGTGGTCCCGGTACAATACCGGTGACCCCGAAACTTGTCCCGATGGCCGAAATAGCACTTCCTATATATAATTCTTTACCTCCGGACCATTCCGGAACTCCTCATGACGTCCGGGATCTCATCTGGGACTCCGAACAACTTTCGGGTTACTGCATATACATATCTCTACAACCCTAGCGTCACCGAACCTTAAGTGTGTAGACCCTACGGGTTCGGGAGACATGTAGACATGACCGAGATGGCTCTCCGGTCAATAACCAACAGCGGGATCTGGATACCCATGTTGGCTCCCACATGCTCCTCGATGATCTCATCGGATGAACCACGATGTCGAGGATTCAAGCAACCCCGTATACAATTCCCTTTGTCAATCGGTACGTTACTTGCCCGAGATTTGATCGTCGGTATCCCTATACCTCGTTCAATCTCGTTACCGGCAAGTCACTTTACTCGTACTGTAATGCATGATCCCGTGACCAGACACTTGGTCACTTTGAGCTCATTATGATGATGCAATACCGAGTGGGCCCAGAGATACCTCTCCATCATACGGAGTGACAAATCCCAGTCTTGATCCGTGTCAACCCAACAGACACTTTCGGAGATACCCGTAGTATACCTTTATAGTCACCCAGTTACGTTGTGACGTTTGGTACACCCAAAGCACTCCTACGGTATCCGGGAGTTACACGATCTCATGGTCTAAGGAAAAGATACTTGACATTTGGAAAAACTCTAGCAAATGAACTATACGATCTTGTGTTATGTTTAGGATTGGGTCTTGTCCATCACATCATTCTCCTAATGATGTGATCTCGTTATCAATGACATCCAATGTCCATAGTCAGGAAACCATGACTATCTGTTGATCAACGAGCTAGTCAAACTAGAGGCTTACTAGGGACATGTTGGTGTCTATGTATTCACACATGTATTACGATTTCCGGATAACAAAATTATAGCATGAATAAAAGACCATTATCATGAACAAGGAAATATAATAATAATCCTTTTATTATTGCCTCTAGGGCATATTTCCAACAGTCTCCCACTTGCACTAGAGTCAATAATCTAGTTACATTGTGATGAATCGAACACCCATAGAGTTCTGGTGTTGATCATGTTTTGCCCTAGGGAGAGGTTTAGTCAATGGATCTGCGACATTCAGATCCGTATGTACTTTACAAATATCTATGTCTCCATCTTGAACATTTTCACGAATGGAGTTGAAGCGACGTTTGATGTGCCTGGTCTTCTTGTGAAACCTGGGCTCCTTGGCAAGTGCAATAGCTCCAGTGTTGTCACAGAAGAGTTTGATCGGCCCCGATGCATTGGGTATGACTCCTAGGTCGGTGATGAACTCGTTCACCCAAATTGCTTCATGCGCTGCCTCCGAGGCTGCCATGTACTCCGCTTCACATGTAGATCCCGCCACGACGCTCTGCTTGCAACTGCACCAGCTTACTGCCCCACCATTCAAAATATACACGTATCCGGTTTGTGACTTAGAGTCATCCAGATCTGTGTCGAAGCTAGCGTCGACGTAACCCTTTACGACGAGCTCTTCGTCACCTCCATAAACGAGAAACATTTCCTTAGTCCTTTTCAGGTACTTCAGGATATTCTTGACCGCTGTCCAGTGTTCCTTGCCGGGGTTACTTTGGTACCTACCTACCAAACTTACGGCAAGGTTTACATTAGGTCTGGTACACACATAATAGACCCTATGGCTGAGGCATAGGGGATGACACTCATCTCTTCTATATCTTCTGTCGTGGTCGGACATTGAGCTGAGCTCAATTTCACACCTTGCAACACAGGCAAGAACCCTTTCTTAGACTGATCCATATTGAACTTCTTCAATATCTTATCAAGGTATGTGCTTTGTGAAAGACCTATGAGGCATCTTGATCTATCTCTATAGATCTTGATGCCTAATATATAAGCAGCTTCACCAAGGTCCTTCATTGAAAAACTCTTATTCAAGTAGGCCTTAATGCTGTCCAAAAGCTCTAGATCATTTCCCATCAAAAGTATGTCATCTACATATAATATGAGAAATGCTACAGAGCTCCCACTCACTTTCTTGTAAACGCAGGCTTCTCCATAAGTCTGCATAAACCCAAACGCTTTGATCATCTCATCAAAGCGAATGTTCCAACTCCGAGATGCTTGCACCAGCCCATATATCGAGCGTGGGAGCTTGCACACCTTGTCAGCATTCTTAGGATCGACAAAACCTTCCGGCTGCATCATATACAATTCTTCCTTAAGGAAACCATTAAGGAATGCCGTTTTGATGTCCATTTGCCATATCTCATAATCATAGAATGCGGCAATTGCTAACATGATTCGGACGGACTTCAGCTTCGCTACCGGTGAGAAAGTCTCATCGTAGTCAACCCCTTGAACTTGTCGATAACCCTTAGCGACAAGCCGAGCTTTATAGATGGTCACATTACCATCCGCGTCTGTCTTCTTCTTAAAGATCCATTTATTTTCTATGGCTCGCCGCTCAACGGGCAAGTCAGTCAAAGTCCATACTTCATTTTCATACATGGATCCTATCTCGGATTTCATGGCTTCCAGCCATTTGTCGGAATCCGGGCCCGCCATCGCTTCTTCATAGTTCGAAGGTTCACCGTTGTCTAACAACATGATTTCCAAGACAGGGTTGCCGTACCACTCTGGTGCGGAACGTGTCCTTGTGGATCTACGAAGTTCAGTAGCAACTTCATCTGAAGTTTCATGATCATCATCATTAACTTCCTCTCTAGTCGGTGCAGGCACCTCAAGAACATTTTTTCTTGAGTTGCGCCATTTTCCGGTTCAAGAGGTAATACTTCATCAAGTTCTACATTCCTCCCACTTACTTCTTTCGAGAGAAACTCTTTCTCTAGAAAGGATCCATTCTTGGCAACAAAGATCTTGCCTTCGGATCTGAGGTAGAAGGTATACCCAATAGTTTCTTTAGGGTATCCTATGAAGACGCATTTTTCCGACTTGGGTTCGAGCTTTTCAGGTTGAAGTTTCTTGACATAAGCATCGCATCCCCAAACTTTTAGAAACGACAGCTTAGGTTTCTTCCCAAACCATAATTCATACGGTGTCGTCTCAACGGATTTCGACGGAGCCCTATTTAAAGTGAATGCAGCAGTCTCTAAAGCATAGCCCCAAAATGATAGCGGTAAATCGGTAAGAGACATCATAGATCGCACCATATCTAATAGAGTGCGATTACGATGTTCGGACACACCATTACGCTGAGGTGTTCTAGGCGGCGTGAGTTGTGAAACTATTCCACATTTTCTTAAGTGTGTGCCAAATTCGTGACTCAAGTATTCTCCCCCACGATCTGATCGCAAGAACTTGATTTTCCTGTCACGATTCTCAACCTCACTCTGAAATTCCTTGAACTTTTCAAAGGTCTCAGACTTGTGTTTCATTAAGTAGACATACCCATATCTACTCAAGTCATCAGTGAGGGTGAGAACATAATGATAACCACCGCGAGCCTCAACACTCATTGGACCGCACACATCAGTATGTATGATTTCCAATAAGTTGGTTGCTCGCTCCATTGTTCCTGAGAACGGAGTCTTGGTCATCTTACCCATGAGGCATGGTTCACACGTGTCAAATGATTCGTAATCAAGAGACTCTAAAAGTCCATCTGCATGGAGCTTCTTCATGCGTTTGACACCTATGTGACCAAGGCGGCAATGCCACAAGTATGTGGGACTATCATTATCAACCTTACATCTTTTGGTACTCACATTATGAATATGTGTAGCATTACGCTCGAGATTCATTAAGAATAAACCATTCACCATCGGAGCATGACCATAAAACATATCTCTCATATAAATAGAACAACCATTATTCTCGGATTTAAATGAGTAGCCATCTCGTATTAAACGAGATCCTGATACAATGTTCATGCTCAAACTTGGCACTAAATAACAATTATTGAGGTTCAAAACTAATCCTGTAGGTAAATGTAGAGGTAGCGTGCCGACGACGATCACATCGACCTTGGAACCATTCCCGACGCGCATCGTCACCTCGTCCTTCGCTAGTCTCCGCTTATTCCGCAGCTCCTGCTTTGAGTTACAAATGTGAGCAACTGCACCGGTATCAAATACCCAGGAGCTACTACGAGTACTGGTAAGGTACACATCAATTACATGGATATCACATATACCTTTCTTTTTGCCGTCCTTCTTGTCTGCTAAGTATTTGGGGTAGTTCCGCTTCCAGTGACCACTTTCCTTGCAATAAAAGCACTCAGTCTCGGGCTTGGGTCCATTCTTTGGCTTCTTCCCGGCAGCTTGCTTGCCGGGCGCGGCAACTCCCTTGCCGTCCTTCTTGAAGTTTTTCTTACCCTTGCCTTTCTTGAACTTAGTGGTTTTATTCACCATCAACACTTGATGTTCCTTTTTGACTTCTACCTCTGCTGATTTCAGCATTGCAAATACTTCAGGAATGGTCTTTTCCATCCCCTGCATATTAAAGTTCATCATAAAGCTCTTGTAGCTCGGTGGAAGCGACTGAAGGATTCTGTCAATGACCGCGTCATCCGGGAGATTAACTCCCAGCTGAGTCAAGCGGTTATGTAACCCAGACATAGTGAGTATGTGCTCACTGACAGAACTGTTTTCCTCCATCTTACAGCTGAAGAACTTGTCGGAGACTTCATATCTCTCGACCCGGGCATGAGCTTGCAAAACCATTTTCAGCTCTTCGAACATCTCATATGCTCCGTGTCTCTCAAAACACTTTTGGAGCCCCGGTTCTAAGCTGTAAAGCATGCCGCACTGAACGAGGGAGTAATCATCTGTACGTCTCTACCAAGCGTTCATAACGTCTTGTTCTGCAGGGAGAACAGGTGCTTCACCTAGCGGTGCTTGTAGGACATAATCTTTCTTGGCAGCTATGAGGATGATCCTCAGGTTCCGGACCCAGTCCGTATAGTTGCTGCCATCGTCTTTCAGCTTGGTTTTCTCTAGGAACGCGTTGAAGTTGAGCACAACGTTGGCCATTTGATCTACAATACATGTTGTAAAGATTTTAGACTAAGTTCATGATAATTAAGTTCATCTAAATCAAATTATTCAATGAACTCCCACTCAGATAGACATCCCTCCAGTCATCTAAGTATAACATGATCCAAGTTAACTAGGCTGTGTCCGATCATCACGTAAGACGGACTAGCCAACATCGGTGAACATCTTCATGTCGATCGTATCTTCTATACGACTCATGCTCGACCTTTCCGTCTTCTGTGTTCTGAGGCCATGTCTGTACATGCTAGGCTCGTCAAGTCAACCTAAGTGTTTGCATGTGTAAATCTGTCTTACACCCATTGTATGTGAACGTTGGAATCTATCACACCCGATCATCACGTGGTGCTTCGAAACAACGAACTGTCACAACGGTGCACAGTTAGGGGGAACACTTTCTTGAAATTATTATGAGGGATCATCTTATTTACTACCGTCGTTCTAAGTAAATAAGATGCAAAAACATGATAAACATCACATGCAATCAAATAATAATAGTGACATGATATGGCCAATATCACATAGCTCCTTTGATCTCCATCTTGGGGCTCCATGATCATCTTGTCACCGGCATGACACCATGATCTCCATCATCATGATCTCCATCATCGTGTCTCCATGAAGTTGCTCGCCAACTATTACTTCTACTACTATGGCTAACACATTTAGCAATAAAGTAAAGTAATTTACATGGCGTTCCTCAATGACACGCAGGTCATACAAAAAAATAAAGACAACTCCTATGGCTCCTGCCGGTTGTCATACTCATCGACATGCAAGTCGTGATTCCTATTACAATAGCAAGAACATCTCATACATCATATATATATCATTCACCACAACTTTGGCCATATCACATCACAAAACACTTGCTGCAAAAACAAGTTAGACGTCCTCTAATTGTTGTTGCAAGTTTTACGTGGCTGCAATAGGGTTCTAGCAAGAACGTTTTCTTACCTACGTGAAACCCACAATGTGATTTGTCAACTTCTATTTACCCTTCATAAGGACCCTTTTCATCGAATCCGCTCCAACTAAACTGGGAGAGACAGACACCCGCCAGCCACCTTATGCAACTAGTGCATGTCA
This sequence comes from Triticum dicoccoides, assembly GCF_002162155.2. Classification (NCBI taxonomy): domain Eukaryota; kingdom Viridiplantae; phylum Streptophyta; class Magnoliopsida; order Poales; family Poaceae; genus Triticum; species Triticum dicoccoides. Next base: position 605,422,818 of record NC_041380.1, on the reverse strand, counting down.
GTCGGTGGAACCGGTCTCACGTAAGCGTACGTGTAAGGTTAGTCCAGGCCGCTTCATCCCACAATACTGCTGAAGCAAAATAAGACTAGTAGCGGCAAGAAATTGACAACATCTACGCCCACAACAAATTGTGTTCTACTCGTGCAAAGAGAACTACGCATAGACCTAGCTCATGATGCCACTGTTGGGAACGTTGCAGAAAACAAAAAATTTCCTACGGTTTCACCAAGATCCATCTATGAGTTCATCTAGCAACGATTGATAGGATGCATCTACATACCTTTGTAGATCCCGAGCGGAAGCGTTCAAAGAACGGGGATGAGGAAGTCGTACTCGGTGTGATCCAAATCACCGGAGATCCTAGCGCCGAACGAACGGCACCTCCGTGTTCAACACACGTACGGTCAGTGTGACGTCTCCTCCTTCTTGATCCAGCAAAGGGGAAGGAGAGGTTGATGAAGATCCAGCAGCACGACGGCGTGGTGGTGGATGCAGCAGTCACCGCAGCAGGGCTTCGCCGTTCTCTACGAAGGAGGAGGAGGAGTTGGAGGGGAGAGGGAGGTGCCAGGGGCATGGGTCCGGTTGCCCTCCCCCCCCCCCCCTCTATATATAGGGTCCCCAGGAGGGGCGCCAGCCCTGGAGATCCAATCTCCCAAGGGCGCGGCGGCCAAGGGGGGTGGAGTGCCCCCCAAGGCAAGTGGGGCGCCCTCCACCCTAGGGTTCCCAACCCTAGGCACAGGGGGAAGGCCCAAGGGGGGCGCACCGGCCCACTAGGGGCTGGTTCCCCTCCCACTTCAGCCCATGGGGCCCTCCGAGATAGGTGGCCCCACCTGGTGGACCCTCGGGACCCTTCCGGTGGTCCCGGTACAATACCGGTGACCCCGAAACTTGTCCCGATGGCCGAAATAGCACTTCCTATATATAGTTCTTTACCTCCGGACCATTCCTGAACTCCTCATGACGTCCGGGATCTCATCCGGGACTCCGAACAACTTTCGAGTTACTGCATATACATATCTCTACAACCCTAGCGTCACTGAACCTTAAGTGTGTAGACCCTACGGGTTCGGGAGACATGTAGACATGACCGAGATGGCTCTCCGGTCAATAACCAACAGCGGGATCTGGATACCCATGTTGGCTCCCACATGCTCCTCGATGATCTCATCGGATGAACCACGATGTCGAGGATTCAAGCAACCCCGTATACAATTCCCTTTGTCAATCGGTACGTTACTTGCCCGAGATTCGATCATCGGTATCCCAATACCTCGTTCAATCTCGTTACCGGCAAGTCACTTTACTCGTACCATAATGCATGATCCCATGACCAGACACTTGGTCACTTTGAGCTCATTATGATGATGCATTACCGAGTGGGCCCAGAGATACCTCTCCGTCATACGGAGTGACAAATCCCAGTCTTGATCCGTGTCAACCCAACAGACACTTTCGGAGATACCCGTAGTATACCTTTATAGTCACCCAGTTACGTTGTGACGTTTGGTACACCCAAAGCACTCCTACGGTATCCGGGAGTTACACGATCTCATGGTCTAAGGAAAAGATACTTGACATTTGGAAAAACTCTAGCAAACGGACTATACGATCTTGTGCTATGTTTAGGATTGGGTCTTGTCCATCACATCATTCTCCTAATGATGTGATCTCGTTATCAATGACATCCAATGTCCATAGTCAGGAAACCATGACTATCTGTTGATCAACGAGCTAGTCAAACTAGAGGCTTACTAGGGACATGTTGGTGTCTATGTATTCACACATGTATTACGATTTCCGGATAACACAATTATAGCATGAATAAAAGACAATTATCATGAACAAGGAAATATAATAATAATCCTTTTATTATTGCCTCTAGGGCATATTTCCAACAGTCTCCCACTTGCACTAGAGTCAATAATCTAGTTACATTGTGATGAATCGAACACCCATAGAGTTCTGGTGTTGATCATGTTTTGCCCTAGGGAGAGGTTTAGTCAATGGATCTGTGACATTCAGATCCGTATGTACTTTACAAATATCTATGTCTCCATCTTGAACATTTTCACGAATGGAGTTGAAGCGACGCTTGATGTGCCTGGTCTTCTTGTGAAATCTAGGCTCCTTGGCAAGTGCAATAGCTCCAGTGTTGTCACAGAAGAGTTTGATCGGCCCCGACGCATTCGGTATGACTCCTTGGTCGGTGATGAACTCCTTCACCCAAATTGCTTCATGCGCTGCCTCCGAGGCTGCCATGTACTCCGCTTCACATGTAGATCCCGCCACGACGCTCTGCTTGCAACTGCACCAGCTTACTGCCCCACCATTGAAAATATACACGTATCCGGTTTGTGACTTAGAGTCATCCAGATCTGTGTCGAAGCTAGCGTCGACGTAACCCTTTACGACGAGCTCTTCGTCACCTCCATAAACGAGAAACATTTCCTTAGTCCTTTTCAGGTACTTCAGGATATTCTTAACCGCTGTCCAGTGTTCCTTGCCGGGGTTACTTTGGTACCTACCTACCAAACTTACGGCAAGGTTTACATCAGGTCTGGTACACACATAATAGACCCTATGGCTGAGGCATAGGGGATGACACTCATCTCTTCTATATCTTCTGCCGTGGTCGGACATTGAGCTGAGCTCAATTTCACACCTTGCAACACAGGCAAGAACCCTTTCTTAGACTGATCCATATTGAACTTCTTCAATATCTTATCAAGGTATGTGCTTTGTGAAAGACCTATGAGGCGTCTTGATCTATCTCTATAGATCTTGATGCCTAATATATAAGCAGCTTCACCAAGGTCCTTCATTGAAAAAATCTTATTCAAGTAGGCCTTAATGCTGTCCAAAAGCTCTATATCATTTCCCATCAAAAGTATGTCATCTACATATAATATGAGAAATGCTACAGAGCTCCCACTCACTTTCTTGTAAACGCAGGCTTCTCCATAAGTCTGCATAAACCCAAACGCTTTGATCATCTCATCAAAGCGAATGTTCCAACTCCGAGATGCTTGCACCAGCCCATATATCGAGCGTTGGAGCTTGCACACCTTGTCAGCATTCTTAGGATCGACAAAACCTTCCGGCTGCATCATATACAATTCTTCCTTAAGGAAACCATTAAGGAATGCCGTTTTGACGTCCATTTGCCATATCTCATAATCATAGAATGCGGCAATTGCTAACATGATTCGGACGGACTTCAGCTTCGCTACCGGTGAGAAAGTCTCATCATAGTCAACCCCTTGAACTTGTCGATAACCCTTAGCGACAAGCCGAGCTTTATAGATGGTCACATTACTATCCTCGTCTGTCTTCTTCTTAAAGATCCATTTATTTTCTATGGCTCGCCGCTCAACGGGCAAGTCAGTCAAAGTCCATACTTCGTTTTCATACATGGATCCTATCTCGGATTTCATGGCTTCCAGCCATTTGTCAGAATCCGGGCCCGTCATCGCTTCTTCATAGTTCGAAGGTTCACCGTTGTCTAACAACATGATTTCCAAGACAGGGTTGTCATACCACTCTAGTGCGGAACGTGTCCTTGTGGACCTACGAAGTTCAGTAGCAACTTGATCTGAAGTTTCATGATCATCATCATTAACTTCCTCTCTAGTCGGTGCAGGCACCTCAAGAACATTTTTTCTTGAGTTGCGCCATTTTCCGGTTCAAGAGGTAATACTTCATCAAGTTCTACTTTCCTCCCACTTACTTCTTTCGAGAGAAACTCTTTCTCTAGAAAGGATCCATTCTTGGCAACAAAGATCTTGCCTTCGGATCTGAGGTAGAAGGTATACCCAATAGTTTCTTTAGGGTATCCTATGAAGACGCATTTTTCCGACTTGGATTCGAGCTTTTCAGGTTGAAGTTTCTTGACATAAGCATCACATCCCCAAACTTTTAGAAACGACAGCTTAGGTTTCTTCCCAAACCATAATTCATACGGTGTCGTCTCAACGGATTTCGACAGAGCCCTATTTAAAGTGAATGCAGCAGTCTCTAAAGCATAGCCCCAAAATGATAGCGGTAAATCGGTAAGAGACATCATAGATCGCACCATATCTAATAGAGTGTGATTACGACGTTCGGACACACCATTACGCTGAGGTGTTCTAGGCGGCGTGAGTTGTGAAACTATTCCACATTTTCTTAAGTGTGTGCCAAATTCGTGACTCAAGTATTCTCCCCCACGATCTGATCGCAAGAACTTGATTTTCCTGTCACGATTCTCAACCTCACTCTGAAATTCCTTGAACTTTTCAAAGGTATCAGACTTGTGTTTCATTAAGTAGACATACCCATATCTACTCAAGTCATCAGTGAGGGTGAGAACATAACGATAACCACCGCGAGCCTCAACACTCATTGGACCGCACACATCAGTATGTATGATTTCCAATAAGTTGGTTGCTCGCTCCATTGTTCCTGAGAATGGAGTCCTGGTCATCTTACCCATGAGGCATGGTTCGCACGTGTCAAATGATTCGTAATCAAGAGACTCTAAAAGTCCATCTGCATGGAGCTTCTTCATGCGTTTGACACCTATGTGACTAAGGCGGCAATGCCACAAGTATGTGGGACTATCATTATCAACCTTACATCTTTTGGTACTCACACTATGAATATGTGTAGCATTACGCTCGAGATTCATTAAGAATAAACCATTCACCATCGCAGCATGACCATAAAACATATCTCTCATATAAATAGAACAACCATTATTCTCAGATTTAAATGAGTAGCCATCTCGTATTAAACGAGATCCTGATACAATGTTCATGCTCAAACTTGGCACTAAATAACAATTATTGAGGTTCAAAATTAATCCCGTAGGTAAATGTAGAGGTAGCATGCCGACGGCGATCACATTGACCTTGGAACCATTCCTGACGCGCATCGTCACCTCGTCCTTCGCCAGTCTCCGCTTATTCTGCAGCTCCTGCATTGAGTTACAAATGTGAGCAACTGCACCGGTATCAAATACCCAGGAGCTACTACGAGTACTGGTAAGGTAGACATCAATTACATGTATATCACATATACCTTTCGTTTTGCCGGCCTTCTTGTCTGCTAAGTATTTGGGGCAGTTCCGCTTCTAGTGACCACTTTCCTTGCAATAAAAGCACTCAGTCTCGGGCTTGGGTCCATTCTTTGGCTTCTTCGCGGCAGCTTTCTTGCCGGGCGCGGCAACTCCCTTGCCGTCCTTCTTGAAGTTTTTCTTACCCTTGCCTTTCTTGAACTTAGTGGTTTTATTCACCATCAACACTTGATGTTCCTTTTTGACTTCTACCTCTGCTGATTTCAGCATTGCAAATACTTCAGGAATGGTCTTTTCCATACCCTGCATATTGAAGTTCATCACAAAGCTCTTGTAGCTCGGTGGAAGCGACTGAAGGATTCTGTCAATGACCGCGTCATCCGGGAGATTAACTCCCAGCTGAGTCAAGCGGTTATGTAACCCAGACATAGTGAGTATGTGCTCACTGACAGAACTGTTTTCCTCCATCTTACAGCTGAAGAACTTGTCGGAGACTTCATACCTCTCGACCCGGGCATGAGCTTGAAAAACCATTTTCAGCTCTTCGAACATCTCATATGCTCTGTGTCTCTCAAAACGCTTTTGGAGCCCCGGTTCTAAGCTGTAAAGCATGCCGCACTGAACGAGGGAGTAATCATCGGTACGTGTCTGCCAAGCGTTCATAACGTCTTGTTCTGCAGGGAGAACAGGTGCTTCACCTAGCGGTGCTTGTAGGACATAATCTTTCTTGGCAGCTATGAGGATGATCCTCAGGTTCCGGACCCAGTCCGTATAGTTGCTGCCATCGTCTTTCAGCTTGGTTTTCTCTAGGAACGCGTTGAAGTTGAGGACAACATTGGCCATTTGATCTACAATACATATTGTAAAGATTTTAGACTAAGTTCATGATAATTAAGTTCATCTAAATTAAATTATTCAATGAACTCCCACTCAGATAGACATCCCTCCAGTCATCTACGTATAACATGATCCGAGTTAACTAGGCCGTGTCCGATCATCACGTGAGACGGACTAGCCAACATCGGTGAGCATCTTCATGTTGATTGTATCTTCTATACGACTCATGCTCGACCTTTCGGTCTTCTGTGTTCTGAGGCCATGTCTGTACATGCTAGGCTCGTCAAGTCAACCTAAGTGTTTGCATGTGTAAATTTGTCTTACACCCGTTGTATGTGAACGTTGGAATCTATCACACCCAATCATCACGTGGTGCTTCGAAACAACGAACTGTCGCAACGGTGCACAGTTAGGGGGAACACTTTCTTGAAATTATTATGAGGGATCATCTTATTTACTACCGTCGTTCTAAGTAAACAAGATGCAAAAACATGATAAAGATCGCATGCAACAAATAATAATAGTGACATGATATGGCCAATATCACATAGCTCCTTTGATCTCCATCTTGGGGCTCCATGATCATCTTGTCACCGGCATGACACCATGATCTCTATCATCATGATCTCCATCATCGTGTCTCCATGAAGTTGCTCGCCAACTATTACTTCTACTACAATGGCTAACACGTTTAGCAATAAAGTAAAGTAATTTACATGGCGTTTCTCAATGACACGCAGGTCATACAAAAAAATAAAGACAACTCCTATGGCTCCTGCCGGTTGTCATACTCATCGACATGCAAGTCGTGATTCCTATTACAATAGCATGAACATCTCATACATCACATATATATCATTCATCACAACTTTGGCCATATCACATCACAAAACACTTACTGCAAAAACAAGTTAGACGTCCTCTAATTGTTGTTGCAAGTTCTACGTGGCTGCAATAGGGTTCTAGCAAGAACGTTTTCTTACCTACGTGAAAGCCACAACGTGATTTGTCAACTTCTATTTAATTACCCTTCATAAGGACCCTTTTCATCGAATCCGCTCCAACTAAAGTGGGAGAGACAGACACCCGCCAGCCACCTTATGAAACTAGTGCATGTCAATCGGTGGAACCGGTCTCATGTAAGCGTACGTGTAAGGTTGGTCCGGGCCGCTTCATCCCACAATACTGCTGAAGCAAAATAAGACTAGTAGGGGCAAGAAAGTTGACAACATCTACGCCCACAACAAATTGTGTTCTACTCGTGCAAAGAGAACTATGCATAGACCTAGCTCATGATGCCACTGTTGGAGAACGTTGCAGAAAACAAAAAATTTCCTACGGTTTCACCAAGATCCATCTATGAGTTCATCTAGCAACGAGTGATCGGATGCATCTACATACCTTTGTAGATCGCGAGCGGAAGCGTTCAAAGAACGAGGATGAGGAAGTCGTACTCGACGTGATCCAAATCACCGGAGATCCTAGCGCCAAACGGACGGCACCTCCGCGTTCAACACACGGACGGTCAGCGTGGCTTCTCCTCCTTCTTGATCCAGCAAGGGGGAAGGAGAGGTTGATGAAGATCCAGCAGCACGACGGCGTGGTGGTGGATGCAGCAGTCACCGCAGCAGGGCTTCGCCGTTCTCTACGGAGGAGGAGGAGGTGTTGGAGGGGAGACGGAGGCGCCAGGGGCATGGGTCCGGCTGCCCTCCCTCCCCCCTCTATATATAGGGTCCCCAGGGGGGCGCGGGCCCTGGAGATCCAATCTCCCAAGGGGGCGGCGGCCAAGGGGGGTGGAGTGCCCCCCAAGGCAAGTGGGGCGCCCCCCACCCTAGGGTTCCCAACCCTAGGCGCAGGGGGAAGGCCCAAGGGGGGGCGCACCGGCCCACTAGGGGCTGGTTCCCCTCCCACTTCAGCCCATGGGGCCCTCCGGGATAGGTGGCCCCACCCGGTGGACCCCCGGGACCCTTCCGGTGGTCCCGGTACAATATCGGTGACCCCGAAACTTGTCCCGATGGCCGAAATAGCACTTCCTATATATAATTCTTTACCTCCGGACCATTCCGGAACTACTCGTGACGTCCGAGATCTCATCCGGGACTCCGAACAACTTTCGGGTTACTACATATACATGTCTCTACAACCCTAGCGTCACCGAACCTTAAGTGTGTAGACCCTACGGGTTCGGGAGACATGTAGACATGACTGAGATGGCTCTCCGGTCAATAACCAACAGCGGGATCTAGATACCCATGGTGGCTCCCACATGCTCCTCGATGATCTCATCGGATGAACCACGATGTCGAGGATTCAAGCAACCCCGTATAGAATTCCCTTTGTCAATCGGTACGTTACTTGCCCAAGAATCGATCGTCGGTATCCCAATACCTCGTTCAATCTCGTTACCGGCAAGTCACTTTACTCGTACCGTAATGCATGATCCCGTGACTAGACACTTGGTCACTTTGAGCTCATTATGATGATGCATTACCGAGTGGGCCCAGAGATATCTCTCCGTCATACGGAGTGACAAATCCCAGTCTTGATCCGTGTCAACCCAACAGACACTTTCGGAGATACCCGTAGTATACCTTTATAGTCACCCAGTTACGTTGTGACGTTTGGTACACCCAAAGCACTCCTACGATATCTGGGAGTTACACGATCTCATGGTCTAAGGAAAAGATACTTGACATTTGGAAAAACTCTAGCAAATGAACTATACGATCTTGTGCTATGTTTAGGATTGGATCTTGTCCATCACATCATTCTCCTAATGATGTGATCTCGTTAACAATGACATCCAATGTCCATAGTCAAGAAACCATGACTATCTGTTGATCAACGAGCTAGTCAAACTAGAGGCTTACTAGGGACATGTTGGTGTCTATGTATTCACACATGTATTACGATTTCTGGATAACACAATTATAGCATGAATAAAAGACAATTATCATGAACAAGGAAATATAATAATAATCCTTTTATTATTGCCTCTAGGGCATATTTCCAACATCAAGCACCCACAGCTGGTTGCTAGAGCAAGACAAAAGTAAAATTACCACTAATTCCCACCAACCACGGATCAGTGAAGTCCCTTTTCTTAGTCTCTTGAATACAAATGAACTCTACCTTATGCTCACATATGGTTTCTCTAGGAAACCTTCTTTTTTCAGGTTCCCCTAAACCTCTAGCGTTCCAAAAAATACCAGTCACAAAAAAACTTATTAACTACCATTTTCATTACTAGAACTGCATCTCACCTTTGGCTTAACACTGAAAGCACCAGTGCAGGTCATTTTCCGCTTAGGTTTAAATAAAGAAGAAAGCAACACTATTTCATCTCTTAGATCCTCATCCTCTCCGGAAACAGAATCTGAATCTGAAATTAAATTTCTAATTGCCTATGGGTCAAAGCTATCCAACTTTGACTCGATATCACATTTCTCTCCACTACTTTTTTAGTCTAGCAGCATAAAGATCTCTCCTGGATTCTTCAAGCCCTTTAATCATAGAAATAGTTCTCTCTACTTCTTCATCATTTCTACCTAAAATGACGCCAATACAACTAGTAATATGGGCAATAAAACTAGGGACGGTATTTAAAACAGTAGGTATGGATGTTTCACCTGAGGTCTTTTCCAGATTTTTCCTCCTTGCCAACTCCGCAGCCTTGTCCATAGTTTGTCCTTCATCCTTGTTCTTGTTCCTGTTGCTCCTTCTTCTTGCCGCCTCATCTAAAGCAGCCTTGTCCTTGGCTTTTTGAACCCTCGCAGCAGCATCAAATAGCTTCCTTTTGGTAGGGTCATCTCCCACTCTATCTTGCAGCGGAGCTTGCAAAGCAGATATTGTACCCCCATCTATCAGGGCTAAAAACTACCACTTTCAAAAATGACCAGTTTAGACGATTTAAACGCGTTTATGACATGCGAGGCCCGTCTATCAGGGCTGACGTGGCAGGAAAGTCAACTCCGTTATTTCAAACCGTTAAGTTGAATATTATGACAAGTGGACCCCACACGTCAGCATCACCTTCTTCTTCCTCCTCCTCATCTCTCTCTTTGGAATTGTAGCGAAGAGTAGAAAACTACCGAGGTTGTACATATGTACTACGTACAGGCTGCAGGGAGGTAGAGACGGATCAGCCACTGGCTCGCCTCGCCATTGGTCTTGGTGAACCAGCGGTCGTTCGAGCCTTGGACTTGGCCGCCTTGCCGTCATTGTGCTTCTTGGCCGCCTTGCCGCCGCGGAAGAAGGCGCAGACGGCGACGCGGGGCGAGGGCGGGTCGAGCGCAGGCGAGACACGGCCGGCAGACGGCCTGTACCAGGCGTGGCCCGTGGAGCGGCTCCGCTCGGCCGGCACGGGCTTGATCTCCCTGGAGAGGTGGCTGTCGTCATCCTACACCATCCCCGACGAGACCGACCGCCGGAACGTCCCGCTTGACCGCTGCAGCCCTGCCATCGATCGTCGCCACTAGTAGATAAAGGGCCTTTAGTCCCGGTCCCGGTTCCAGAACCGGGACTAAAGGCCCTCCACGTGGCCGCTGCCTGGAGGTCCACCTTTAGTCCCGGTTGGTAACATCAACCGGTACTAAAGGAAATTTTATGATTTTTTTTAAATTCTTTTTTTGAATTTTTTTTTATTTTCAAATTTTTGAATTATTTTAACCTCTAATCTCTAATCACCCCTCATCACTGCTAAATTTAACCTCTAATCTCTAATCATCCCTCATCATTCCAAATCATCTAACTTCCTGGACGGTCACCCATCCTCTCACTACTCCAGTCTGAGCACGCTTAACTTCCGGATTCTATTCTTCCTCGTTTCCAAGTCTGCACTTGTTGTTTTCCTAACAATAGTAAGATGTAAATCCTATTAACCCTCAGGAGTTTAGCTTGACCATGAAGTCACACATTTCACTGTTTGAGTTTGAAACTATTGTTCTAAAAAACAATAATTATTTAGTAACACTAATATTTCTTGAATAAGTAGTTTGACCACAGTTTGACCATAGTTTGGCCAATGTTTGACCAGATTTGACCAAAATTCAAAAAAACTGAAATAATTATTTAGTAACACTAATATTTCTTGAATAATTATTTAGTAACACTAATACTTTTTGAATAACTAGTTTGACCATAGTTTGACCAGATTTAACAAAAATACAAAAAAACTGAAATTTGAGCATAACTTTTTTTCCTTTTAGAATTTGAGAATTCTAAAGCGGGACTAAAGGGCATCACAACCTTTACTCCCGGTTCGTGTCTCAAACCGGGACTAAAGGTCTAATCTTTAGTCACGGTTTGAGTCACAAACCGGGACTAAAGGGCATCGCACCCTTTAGTCTCGGTTCGTGTCTTAAACCGGGACTAAAGGGCTCAGGTGAACCGGGACTAATGCCTTAGCCGCACGAACCGGGACCAATGCTCACATTAGTCCCGATTCGTGACTGAACCGGGACTAATGTGAATATTGCCCTGTGACCAAAGCCCTATTTTCTACTAGTGCGCTCTTCCTTGTGGCGCGCGCGGCAGGAGAAGAGGAGTTGTGCCTGTCCATGTGTCGCGTGTGGCGAGCCCGGCCGTGATGGTAAAACTTGGCGTGATGCAATCAATGCAGGCAGGAAACGATCGGGAGGAAATTTATGGAGCGGGAGGGGAAACCAAAAGGGATGTGGACGTAGGTCTGACCCCGGGAGGGATGAAAAACCCAAACAGAGAGGATATGGCCGCCGATTCATGCATGGCATGGTGATAATCTACTCTGGTCACCCGTCGATGTCTGCCTGCGATCACTCATCATATTCAAGCATCAACTCGTGCCCCGGCCCTTCCGTTTCCGTCAGTGACAGCACGCAGCGACAACGGGTTCAATTCAAACAAGAACACGGCGCCGCGGCCCTCCCGTTTCCGTCAGAGAGGATATGTTCAATTTAAGTAATTAAACATATTTTTAAAGCATGAAAATATTTAAAATTCATTTTTTCCGTAAATTCACAAATATATTTTAAATTTCATGAAAATTAATTGCATCCGCGATCATTTTCTGAAATTCATGAATATTTTTTAAATTGATGAGTATTTTATAGATTGACATACATTTTAAATAAATTAGAACATGTTATTTTTAGTATATTTCTACATTTAGAGGGAAAACATGAGCAAATTGAAAGAGAACAAGAGAAGACCGTGCGCCCCTAGAGACACACGAGAGCGGTGGCTGCTATTTCTCGCATGCTGTGATATGAATGATATGTTCTTCTCACGCGGCCAGCATGGGCGGAGCGCCGACTCTCCGGTGCATATTTTGTTTTCATTTTTTACTTTACTTATACTTCTTTGCTGCAAAACTATTTTCCTTAAAATTGAAAAAATTTCATCAGGCATATAAAAATATATTTATACATTGTAAAAAAATGTCAGGTAATTGCGAAAGTGTTTTATACAATCCAAAGAAATTTACGTGATTTTTAAAAATGTTGACATGTTTCAAAAATATATTCCTGACATTTCAAAATAATTTATACAATGTAGATAAATATTTGTGTGATTTAAAAATGTCGCATATCATTAAAAATGTATTTTAAATTTTGAAATTAGCATTTCAAAAATATGTTTGTCAAGTTTGCATCCTCGATCCATTGAAAAGGAAAGGACAGAGGAAGAAACAGAAGAATCAAGTCTTGTAGTCATCTCCACCCACCGACTATGGAAACCAGCTTGAGCATGATTCTTTGTAAGGTGCTCCACTCTAAATGATCATATGCGTTGTTCCCCTAATAAAATGCAAACAGTCAAAAGCAGTGATAGTATTATCCATAATTAACCTTCCTGGTACAAACCCCAACTGTTTTTCCACAATGATATGTAGAAGAACAATTTCCAGCCTGTTTGCTATAACTTTTTCTTTTGCCATAACTTTGAAAGCTCTCTTAAAGACAACTGTGCCTTTTGCAACAACTCATCCATGCCAAGAGTGGGTTCGTTGTCTACATATTTGAAAAAAAAAACCATAGAAAGATCTCCCAGATCCTCTGGGTTTTCAGCCATAAAACCATCCACGTGGTTTCAAACATAAGATAGTATTTTTCTTTCTTCCCTGCTTGCTCGCTGATGGAAAAATCTTGTACTTTTATCTTGTTTTGCAAGCTTATCACTACAAGACCCGATGAAGCTCAAAATAGCAAGACACTAAATTATGTGCGTAGACGGCCCGATCTTTCACGACGCCTATTGATTAGCTGTTCTCCCCCTGAGTTCTTCTGCGCAACCTCCAAATATAAACTTTCCCTCATAAGAAAACATGAAAAGAAATAATTGCCTCCTCGAATAAAAATGTATACGGTGACGTGATGATCAACCCCCCTGTCGCTAGTAAATTTCATTAACGAAAAATCATAAATAATATACATGCTATGGTCGCCGCGATTGGGGCATTTTCTGTATATTTTGATTACTCTACAAAAACTACACTCCAACTCAAAAACCTAAACTAAACTGATCTACACATATACATGGAGAAAGCCTTAACTTTATATGACGCATCCTCACCTCGGCGTCAAACCTCTCACGTCACGTGATGACAAAAAAAATCCTAACTATTAGTACGAAACTAAGAAAAGGACTCACGTACCAGCTGGTAGATATAGACAAAAATAGGAGTCCTAATAAATTGTCACCAGATTGTGCCTATCACCACGACTTGGAGGGGTACGAAAATGAGAGTGGTTAGGGTTCATCTAGATGCCCTAGCTCTTCCCACCTCACTGCTTCTCGGGTGAAAACCCAAACTACGTTGAGCAGCGATGGCGCTAAAGGCGTCGTGTCCTTCCTGAAGGCGTCGTTGTGGGAACTGATGGTGGCACCGTTTGGGTTCATTCGCAGGTGCAGATGGCGTGCCCCTCTTCCTCCAAGGGTCATTTGTTCCCGGGAAAACCCTAGATCTGAGTTTTCCGGATCGAATGATGACAGAGACTATGGTGTCGTTTTTCCTCCTAAGGCTTTGTTTTGGAGCAGAGGTTCAGTGGAGGGGCCAACAGGTGGAGCGGGGTTGCATCTACCGCATTGAAGACGGCGGGTCTTCGCGGCATGGAGCAGTGGAGTCTCGGTGTTGGACGCAGTTCAATGGACACGCACAGGCTGGTGACGTTGTGTGGCATCGTGGTGACGTCGAAGGCAGATGGGCATGTCAAGGTCTATGCAATGATCCCTCCTGAAGATAGGACGACGATAATGGCGACAACAGATCCTAGAGCGTACGCATGCAGTGCGCGTTGTGGGACGCCTAGACTGATTGGTGCTCTCAGCTTGCCAGGCGGGCGGCTTCTTGATGCCACTAGATTAGATGGTGTCTGTTGATGCTGTCATGGCATATCTTTATACTTGTAGGTGTATCAATTTTGTTCGCCTCAAAGCTGGTTTTGGGCTGCTCTTTGTATTTATTTTGACAGACCCTGTTGAATAACTTAATAAAGATGAGGGCACTACTGCGTCGTTCTAGACTATACAACGAGGCTTTTATTTACAAGAAGACCAGGCATTTTATTATGGCACTACTAGGTAGTCGGCCACGAAAATTTGTACAACGTGTCGCGTTTTATTATGATAATATGTGTCTTATTTATATCATAATCATAAATATCATAGTACAAGTTACGTAGAAATCGACCAAACAAAACTGAAAATCAGCACAACATTAGGCTTTGCACAAAGGAAAAAAAACCAAAAAAATAAATCCTATCAAGAACAAGAATCCCCTGAGCTTTTATATGTAAGCGCAGAGCAGTTTTAGAAAGATCTGGAACCTGTCCTCCATTTTTTCTTTTGTTTTTTCTATATTACTGTACCCACATTTTCTGTTTTCTTTTTTTTCTATTTCCTTTTTATTTTTTTATAATTCTCTCTGGTTTTTCACCTCTCCCTTTTTACAATATTATTTATAATTCGTGAAGATTTTCAGTTTTTTGAATATTTTCGAAATTCATGAATATGATTTTCTGAATTCACAAACTTCTTTAATATACAAACATGTTTCAATTTTTGAACGGTTTTTCCAATACATGAACATTTTTTCAATTTTGTGAACAGCTTCAACATATTTTTAATCATGAATATTTCTAAAAAAGTGATGAACTTTAATGGAAAGGGCCACAGGCTTTATCTCTCCAGCAAAATTAAATATTTAAATAGCTAAAAAATCAATTTATGAACATATTTTGAATTCATTAATATATTTAAAATTCATTTTTTGTGAATTAACGAATTTATTTTAAATTTCATGAAAATTTAATGAATCCACGATCATTTTTTAAAATACGTAAATAATTTTAAAATTCACAAAATATTGAATTTATGAATAATTTACAGATTCACATGCATGTTTAATAATTAATAAATTAAAACATGTTATTTTTAGAATATTTCCTAATTTAGAGGAAAAAACATGAACAAATCGAACGAGAAAAAGAAACAGCGTGTCTCCCGCGATAACAGCGTGTTTTACATTGTGGGGGACACACGAATAGGCCTGGCCCATTAACATTTAAGGCTCGCTGTTAGCAGTTGCAGACGAGCGAGAGAGCAGAGCGGCTGCTTCAGGTGCCCTCTAACTGGCCCGGCCCAGCGTGGGAGGAGCGCCGACTCTCCAGTGCCCTCTCACTTATATTTATTTGGTGGAAAACTGTTTTCCTGAAATTTGAAAAAAAAGCTCATCATGCATTGAGAAATATATTTTTACACTGCAAAATAGTATTCAGGTGATTCTAAAATTGTTTTATACAATTAACAAAAATATACGTGACTTTTAAAAAAATTGACATGTTTCAAAAATATATTCATGACATTTAAAAAGAATTTATACAATGTCAAAAGATTGTTTAATTAAAAAATATCTCGTACCGTTAAAAATGTATTTTACAATTTTAAAACTTCAAATTTCGAAAATATGTTTGTCAAGTTTGCACCCTTGATCCATTGAAAAGGACAGAGAAAGAAACGGAAAAAATAAGTCTTGTTGTCATCTCCACCCACTGACTATGGAACCTAGCTTGAGTATGATTATTTGTAAGCAGCTCCACTCTTAATTATCATTAGCATTGTTCCCTTAATGAAATGTAAACAGTCAAAAGCAGTGATAGTATTATCCATTTTAACCTTCCTGGTACAAATGCCGACTGTTCTTCTGCAATCATTTATGGAAGCATAATTTGCAGCCTGTTTGCCATATTTATTAAAGCTCTCTTAAAGAGAATTGTGCCTTTTGCAACACCTCATCCATACCATGAGTGGGTTCGGACATCTACATATTTGAAGAAAAAAAATACCATAGCTTGACCTCCCAAATCCTCTGGTTTTTCAGCCATAGAACCATCCTCGCGGTTTCATACATGAGATAGTATTTATCTTCCTTCTCCTAGTTGCTCGCTCATGGAAAAATCATGTACTTTTATCTCATTTTGCAAGCTTATCAATGCAAGACCCAATGAAGCCTAAAATAGCACGACACCAAATTATTATGCGCGTAGACGGCCCGATCTTTCACGACGCCTCTTGATCAACTGTTCTCCCCCTACATTCTTCTGCGCAACCTCCAAATATAATCTTTACTAATGTATGAAAACACAAAGAAAATAATAACCTCCTCGGATAAAAATGTAGGCGATGATGTGGTGATCAACCCTCTGACGCTAGTAAATTTCATTAATCAAAAATCACAAATAATTTACATGATATGGTCGCCCCGATTGGGGCGTTTTCTGTATGTTTGATCATGACCTTCTTCTTTTTCTGTATTGAGTTGGCGATGATGTCATTTATGGCATCAATGTTGCGCAGAAGTCGTTTGACGAAATGGTGCTAACCGCCGCGCATGCTCGGGACGTGTGCGTGCTAGGCGCTGAGTTCCAGGGATGTCGTCGAGGAGCCTTGCAACGGTGTGGGTGTGGAACACGACGATGGTGTAGTCCATGGTACGCATGCATCTTTTTTTTCCTTCGACCCGGTCGAGTCATGCAACCTTAGAGCAACTTCAACGCGGCGATCCATTTCGTCCGCACGCGTCCGTTTGGATCAGCGACCGAAATAGACGCGTGCCCGCTTTTCGTCCGCCTGCCGACCTATTTTCGGTTCATGTTTTAGCCGGATTTGCGTCCGCGCGGACACGAGACGGACGCGCGCGCGCCAGCCTACTCCCCTGGCTCGCTGGTCGGTGGCTGCCTCCACCATTTCCCTTCATTTTCCCCAAAACTCTCATGCCCGCGCGTGCTCCAGCACCTCGCCATGGACGCCGACCTCGATGCTCTCGTCGGCATCACATCCGCCCCTCCGGCAAAGGCAAGCCTCGCGCCCGCCGCAAGACCGCCGCCGCGCCCAAGCCAAAGAAGAAGCTGACGGCCGAGGAGCGGGCAAGGGAGTCGGCGAAGAGAAAAGGCTGAGGCATGCGGCGGACGCGAGGGAGGAAGCCAACGCGGCAGCCGCCATCGTTGCCGCCGCGCGGCAGGAGGCCACCAACGCCCGCGTCGCGGCGGTAACGAGGGGGGCGTTGATGTACCTATGGTTAAACACTGGCCAGCACGGCCTCGTCAACGCTGTCGTGGCCGCGGCCAGCACCGGCTCATCTGCGTTTCCTCGGATGATGCTGTCCGACTCGTCCCGCGCATCGGCGATGCAGCCGATGCCCGGCTTCCACGTCTACCCGAAGGCATCCCGACTCTCCGGGGAGTGCTCGCCCGAGGTGAGGGTGGTGGCGCTTCCACG
Source organism: Triticum dicoccoides (assembly GCF_002162155.2). NCBI lineage: Eukaryota > Viridiplantae > Streptophyta > Magnoliopsida > Poales > Poaceae > Triticum > Triticum dicoccoides. The sequence continues at coordinate 605,405,174 of NC_041380.1, read as the reverse complement.
CCCGCGTCCGCGCCCATCAACCTCAACGCCACACCGGTGGCTGGTGGCTCGTCATTCGGAGGGGCGAGGAAACGCATGCGGCAGATGCCAGCAGACGTGCTGCCGGGCGCACGCTGATGGGGAACGTAGCAGAAATTCAAAATTTTCCTACGTATCACCAAGATCTATCTATGGAGAAACCAGCAACGAGTGGAAGAAGAGGATCTACATACCCTTGTAGATCGCGCGCGGAAGCGTTCAAGAGAACGGGGTTGATGGAGTCGTACTCGTCGTGATCCAAATCACCGATGATCCTAGCGCCGAACGGACGGCACCTCCGCGTTCAACACACGTACGGAGCAGCGACGTCTCCTCCTTCTTGATCCAGCAAGGGGGGAGGAGAGGTTGATGGAGATCCAACAGCACGACGGCGTGGTGGTGGAAGTAGCGGGATTCCAACAGGGCTTCGCCAAGCACTGCGGGAGGAGGGAGATGTGTCACGGGAGGGAGAGGGAGGCGCCAAGGCTTAGATGGGGCTGCCCTCCCTTTCCCCCACTATATATAGGGCCAAGGAAGAGGGGGGGCGCAGCCTTGGCCCTTCCTCCAAGGAAGGGTGCGGCTAGGGAGGAGTCCCTCCTCCCCAAGGCACCTAGGAGGTGCCTTCCCCCTTTAGGACTCTTCCTTTCCTTATCTCTTGGCGCATGGGCCTTTTGGGGCTGGCGCCCTTAGCCCATATAGGCCAAGGCGCACACCCCTACAGCCCATGTGGCCCCCCGGGGCAGGTGGCCCCACCCGGTGGACCCCCGGGACCCTTTCGGTGGTCCCGGTACAATACCGGTGACCCCGAAACTTGTCCTGATGGTCGAAATAGCACTTCCTATATATAATTCTTTACCTCCGGACTATTCCGGAACTTCTCGTGACGTCCGGGATCTCATCCGGGACTCTGAACAACATTCGGGTTACCGCATACTAATATCTCTATAACCCTAGCGTCATCGAACCTTAAGTGTGTAGACCCTACGGGTTCGGGAGACACGTAGACATGACCGAGACGACTCTCTGGCCAATAACCAACAGCAGGATCTGGATACCCATGTTGGCTCCCACATGTTCCACGATGATCTCATCGGATGAACCACAATGTCAAGGACTTAATCAATCCCGTATACAATTCCCTTTGTCTATCGGTATGATACTTTCCCGAGATTCGATCGTCGGTATCCTGATACCTTGTTCAATCTCGTTACCGGGAAGTCTCTTTACTCGTTCCGTAACACATCATCCCGTGATCAACTCCTTGATCACATTGTGCACATTATGATGATGTCCTACCGAGTGGGCCCAGAGATACCTCTCCGTCACACGGAGTGACAAATCCCAGTCTCGATTCGTACCAACCCAACAGACACTTTCGGAGATACCTGTAGTGTACCTTTATAGCCACCCAGTTACGTTGTGACGTTTGGCACACCCAAAGTATTCCTACGGTATCCGGGAGTTGCACAATCTCATGGTCTAAGGAAATGATACTTGACATTAGAAAAGCTTTAGCACACGAACTACACGATCTTGTGCTATGCTTAGGATTGGGTCTTGTCCATCACATCATTCTCCTAATGATGTGATCCCGTTATCAATGACATCCAATGTCCATGGTCAGGAAACCGTAACCATCTATTGATCAACGAGCTAGTCAACTAGAGGCTTACTAGGGACATGGTGTTGTCTATGTATCCACACATGTATCTGAGTTTCCTATCAATACAATTCTAGCATGGATAATAAACGATTATCATGAACAAGGAAATATAATAATAATCAATTTATTATTGCCTCTAGGGCATATTTCCAACAGTCTCCCACTTGCACTAGAGTCAATAATCCAGTTCACGTCGCTATGTGACTAACACTCAAGGTCACATCCCCATGTGACTAACACCCAAAGATTTTACTAGAGTCAATAATCTAGTTCACATTACCATGTGATTAACACTCGATGAGTTCTGGGTGTGATCATGTTATGCTTGTGAGAGATGTTATAGTCAACGGATCTGAACCTTTTGGATCCGTGTGTGCTTTACAAATCTCTATGTCATCTCCTAGATGCAGCTACCACGTTCTATTTGGAGCTATTCCAAATAACTGTTCTACTATACGAATCTAGTTTACTACTCAAAATAATCTGGATTAGTGTCAAAGTTTGCATCGGCGTAACCCTTTACGACGAACTCTTTTACCACCTCCATAATCGAGAAAATTCCTTAGTCCACTAGTTACTAAGGATAACTTTGACCGCTGTCCTGTGATCCATTCTTGGATCACTCTTGTACCCCTTGACTGACTCATGGCAAGGCACACTTCAGGTGCGGTACACAGCATAGCATACTGTAGAGCCTATGTCTTAAGCATAGGGGACGACCTTCGTCCTTTCTCTCTATTCTGCCGTGGTCGAGCTTTAAGTCTTAACTTCATACCTTACAACTCAAGCAAGAACTCCTTCATTGACTGATCCATCTTGAACACCTTCAAGATCACGTCAAGGTATGTGCTCATTTGAAAGTACCATTAAGTGTTTTGATCTATCCTTATAGATCTTGATGCTCAATGTTCAAGTAGCTTAATCCAGGCTTTCCATTGAAAAACACTTTCCAAATAACCCTATATGCTTTCCAGAAATTCTACATCATTTCCGATCAACAATATGTTAACAACATATACTCATCGGAAATTCTATAGTGCTCCCACTCACTTCTTTGGAAATACAAGTTTCTCATAAACTTTGTATACACCCAAAATCTTTGATCATCTCATCAAAGCATACATTCCAACTCCGAGATGCTTACTCCAGTCCTTAGAAGGATTGCTGGAGCTTTGCATACTTATTAGCATATTTCAGGATTGACAAAACCTTCCGGTTGTATCACATACAACCTTTCCTCAAGAAAATCGTCGAGGAAATAGTGTTTTTGACATCCTATCTGCAAGATTTCATAAATAATGCAGTAATCGCTAACATAATTCCAACAGACTCTTAGCATCGCTACGGGTGAGAAAGTCTCATCGTAGTCAACTCCTTGAACTTGTCGGGAAACATCTTAACGACAAGTCGAGCTTTCTTAGTGGTGGCATTTACCATCATTGTCCGTCTTCCTTTTAAAATCCATCTGCACCCAACAGCCCTACAACCATCAAGCAGTTCTTCCAAAGTCTACACTTTGTTTTCATACATGGATCCTCTCTCGGATTTTATGGCCTCGAGCCATTTATCGGAATCTGGGCCCACCATCGCTTCTCCATAGCTCGCAGGCTCATTGTTGTCTTGCAACATGACTTCCAAGACAGGATTACGTACCACTCTGAAGTAGTACGCATCCTTATCATCCCACGAGGTTTGGTAGTGACTTGATCCGAAGTTTCATGATCAATATCATAAGCTTCCACTTCAATTGGTGTAGGTGCCACAGGAACAACTCTTTGTGCCCTGCTATACACTAGTTGAAGTGACGGTTCAATAACCTCATCAAGTCTCCACCATCCTCCCACTCAATTCTTTCGAGATAAACTTTTCCTCGAGAAAGGACCCAATTCTAGAAACAATCCCTTATTGCTTTCGGATCTGAGACATGAGGTATACCCAACTGTTTTGGGTGTCCCATGAAGATGCATTTATCCGCTTTGGGTTCGAGCTTATCAGCCTGAAACTTTTCCACATAAGCGTCGCAGTCCCAAACTTTTAAGAAATGACAGCTTAGGTTTCTCTAAACCATAGTTCATATGGTGTCATCTTATCGGAATTACGTGGTGCCCTATTTAAATTGAATGTGGTTGTCTCTGATGCCTAACCCATAAACTATTGTGGTAATTCGATAAGAGACATCATGGTATGCATCATATCCAATAGGGTGCAGTTATGATATTCGGACACACCATCACACTATGGTGTTCCAGGCTGTATGAGTTGTGAAACAATTTCCACAATGTCTTAATTCGGTGCCAAACTCGTAATTCAGATATTCATCTCTATGATCATATCATAGATATTTTATCCTCCTGTCACGACGATCTTTCAACTTCACCCTGAAATTACTTGAACCTTTCAATAATTCAGACTCGTGATTCATCAAGTAAATATACTCAGTATCTACTCAAATCATCTGTGAAGTAAGAACATAACGATATCCACTACACGCCTCAGCACTCATTGGACTGCACACATCAAAAATGTATTACTTCCAACAAGTTGCTTTCTAGTTTCATTTTACAGAAAACGAGACTTTTGGTCATCTTGCCCATGTGGTATGATTTGCATGTCTCAAGTGATTCAAAATCAAGTGAGTCCAAACGGTCCATTTGCATGGAGTTTCTTCATGCATATACACCAATAGACATGGTTCGCATGTCTCAAACTTTTCAAAACGAGTGAGCCCAAAGATCCATCAACATGGAGCTTCTTCATGCGTTTTGTACCGATATGACTTACGTGGTAGTGCCACAAGTAGGTGGTACTATCATTACTTACTTATATCTTTTGGCATGAACATGTGTATCACTACGGTCGAGATTCAATAAACCATTCATTTTAGACGTAAGACCATTGAAGGTATTATTCAAATAAACAGAGTAACCATTATTCTCCTTAAATGAATAACCGTATTGTGATAGTCATAATCCAATCATGTCTATGCTCAACGCAAACAACAAATAACAATTATTTAGGTTTAACACCAATCTCGATGGTAGAGGGAGCGTGCGATGCTTGATCACATCAAGCTTGGAAAAACTTCCAACACATATTGCCAGCTCACCTTTAGCTAGTCTCCGTTTACTCCGCAGCCTTTTATTTCGAGTTTACTAACATTTAGCAACTGAACCGGTATCTAATACCATGGTGCTACTAGGAGTACTAGTAAAGTACACATTAACACAATGTATATCCAATGTACTTCTATCGACCTTGCCAGCCTTCTAATCTACCAAGTATCTAGGGTAATTCTGCTCCAGTGGCTGTTCCCCTTATTACAGAAGCACTTAGTCTCGGGTTTGGGTTCAACCTTGGGTTTCTTCACTAGAGCAGCAGCTGAATTGCCGTTTCATGAAGTATCCCTTCTTGCCCTTGCCCTTCTTGAAACTAGTGGTTTCACCAACCATCAACAATTGATGCTCCTTCTTGATTTCTACTTTTGTGGTGTCAAACATCGCGAATATCTCAAGGATCATCATATATGTCCCTGATATATTATAGTTCATCACGAAGCTCTAGCAGCTTGGTGGTAATGACTTCGGAGAAACATCACTATCTCATCTGGAAGATCAACTCCCACTCGATTCAAATGATTGTTCTACTCAGACAATCTGAGCACAAGCTCAACAATTGAGCTTTTCTCCCTTAGTTTGAGGGCTAAGAAAATCGTCGCAGGTCTTATACCTCTTGACGTGGGCACGAGCCTGAAATTCCAATTTCAGCCCTCGAAACATCTCATATGTTTCGTGACGTTTCAAAACATCTTCGGTGCCTCAACTCTAAACCGTTTAACTGAACTATCACGTAGTTATCAAAACGTGTATGTCAGATGTTCGCAACATCCACAGACAACGTTCGAGGTTCAGCACACTGAGCGATGCATTAAGGACATAAGCCTTCTATGAAGCAATGAGGACAATCCTTAGTTTACGGACCTAGTCCGCATAATTGCTACTATCAACTTTCAACTAAATTTTTTCTCTAGGAACATATCTAAACAGTAGAACTAAAGCGCGAGCTACGACATAATTTGCGAAGACCTTTTGACTATGTTCAGGATAATTAAGTTCATCTTATGAACTCCCACTTAGACAAACATCCCTCTAGTCATCTAAGTGATTACATGATCCGAGTCAACTAGGTCGTGTCCGATCATCACGTGAGACGGACTAGTCATCATCGGTGAACATCTTCATGTTGATCGTATCTACCATACGACTCATGCTCGACCTTTCGGTCTCTTGTGTTCCGAGGCCATGTCTGTACATGCTAGGCTTGTCAAGTCAACCTAAGTGTTTCGCGTGTGTAAATCTGTCTTACACCCATTGTATGTGAACGTTAGAATCTATCACACCCGATCATCACGTGGTGCTTCGAAACAACGAACTGTCGCAACGGTGCACAGTTAGGGGGAACACTTTCTTGAAATTTTAATGAGGGATCATCTTATTTACTACCGTCGTTCTATGCAAATAAGATGTATAAACATGATAAACATCACATGCAATCAAATAATAGTGACATGATATGGCCATCATCACTTTGCTCCTTTTGATCTCCATCTTCGGGGCTCCATGATCATCATCGTCACCGGCATGACACCATGATCTCCATCATCGTGTCTTCATGAAGTTGTCTCGCCAACTATTACTTCTACTACTACAGCTAACGGTTAGCAATAAAGTAAAGTAATTACACGACGTTATGTTGACACGCAGGTCATAAATAAATTAAGACAACTCCTATGGCTCCTGCCGGTTGTCATACTCATCGACATGCAAGTCGTGATTCCTATTACAAGAACATGATCAATCTCATACATCACATATCATTCATCACATTCTTCTTGGCCATATCACATCACATAGCACACCCTGCAAAAATAAGTTAGACGTCCTCTAATTGTTGTTTGCATGTTTTACGTGGCTGCTATGGGTTTCTAGCAAGAACGTTTCTTACCTACGCAAAGACCACAACGTGATATGCCAATTGCTATTTACCCTTCATAAGGACCATTTTCATCGAATCCGATCCGACTAAAGTGGGAGAGACAGACACCCGCCAGCCACCTTATGCAACTAGTGCATGTCAGTCGGTGGAACCGGTCTCACGTAAGCGTACGTGTAAGGTTGGTCCGGGCCGCTTCATCCCACAATACCGTCGAAACAAGATTGGACTAGTAACGGTAAGCATATTGAACAAAATCAACGCCCACAACTACTTTGTGTTCTACTCGTGCATAGAATCTACGCAATAGACCTAGCTCATGATGCCACTGATGGGGAACGTAGCAGAAATTCAAAATTTTCCTACGTATCACCAAGATCTATCTATGGAGAAACCAGCAACGAGTGGAAGAAGAGGATCTACATACCCTTGTAGATCGCGCGCGGAAGCGTTCAAGAGAACGGGGTTGATGGAGTCGTACTCGTTGTGATCCAAATCACCGATGATCCTAGCGCCGAACGGACGGCACCTCCGCGTTCAACACACATACGGAGCAGCGACGTCTCCTCCTTCTTGATCCAGCAAGGGGGGAGGAGAGGTTGATGGAGATCCAACAGCACGACGGCGTGGTGGTGGAAGTAGCGGGATTCCAACAGGGCTTCGCCAAGCACTGCGGGAGGAGGGAGATGTGTCACGGGAGGGAGAGGGAGGCGCCAGGGCTGAGATGGGGCTGCCCTCCCTTTCCCCCACTATATATAGGGCCACGGGAGGGAGATGTGACACTTTCGGAGATACCTGTAGTGTACCTTTATAGCCACCCAGTTATGTTGTGACGTTTGGCACACCCAAAGTATTCCTACGGTATCTGGGAGTTGCACAATCTCATGGTCTAAGGAAATGATACTTGACATTAGAAAAGCTTTAGCACACGAACTACACGATCTTGTGCTATGCTTAGGATTGGGTCTTGTCCATCACATCATTCTCCTAATGATGTGATCCCGTTATCAACGACATCCAATGTCCATGGTCAGGAAACCGTAACCATCTATTGATCAACGAGCTAGTCAACTAGAGGCTTACTAAGGACATGGTGTTGTCTATGTATCCACACATGTATCTGAGTTTCCTATCAATACAATTCTAGCATGGATAATAAACGATTATCATGAACAAGGAAATACAACATGTTTGACGTAATGCTGGCCTCCGGCGACGATGACTACATGCAGAACATCATCTTCGAGGGTGGTGCGCCGGCCGCTGGCGGTGCTGGCTACGATCCCGACTAGACACAAAGCCAGGACGGCCGAGGGCCGTTCACGCCGTCCACCTTTGATCAAGATCTGGTCGCTTTCATGCATGATCAGGTCGGCGTGGACCTGGACAGCTTCCCGCTCGACCACGAGTTTCCGGAGGACTACAGACTCGAGGAAGAGGATGAGTGCAACATTGAAGGGGAGCCTTTATTCGAGGACAAGCTCGCCAACCAAGCCGTCAGGGGGAAGCTGAAGCGGAAGAGCAGGAGGGTGAAGGCATACACGGCGGCCGAGGACAAGCTTCTTTGTGAGTGTTGGAGGGACATTGGGCAAGTCCCCAAGACCGGCGCCGAAGAAAAGGCATCGACCTTTTGGACTCGTGTCCATCGTGAGTTCCATGAACGCAAGAAGTTCCCACCGTACTAAATGCAAAGCACGCACGGGTGGGTGTCCATTTCGAAGCGTTGGAAGGTGATCCAACAAAAGTGCAACAAGTTTTGTGCCACTCTTGAGAGCGTCAAGGGACGCCCCGTGAGCGGCATCGGCATGCAAGACATGGTATGCTAGCAAGCGGCCCTCTTTTGTGTCATTTCATTTATGCTTGCATGTCCATTTCCATATCCATTTGCCAATATGCTTGCATGCAATTCATTTGTAGGCATTTCAAGCTTTGGAGGCATTCAAGGTCCAACACGATGGCAAGTGCTTCAACCTCTCCCGTTGTTGGAGGGTCATCAAAGACGAGGAGAAGTTCAAGGCGCAATATGC
>NC_041380.1:605382653-605395979 GCF_002162155.2 Triticum dicoccoides | reverse complement strand
GTGGAGGAGGAAGATGGCGAGAAGCCACAGCCGCAGGGGAAGATCAACTTCAAGAAGAAGGACAAGCGGGATGCGGCGTCGAACGCCTTGATTGCAAGCGTGGAGGGCATGATGACCAAGAAGGACTCGAGGGAAGAGGAGCGTCGGCGATACAAGGAAGAACAAATGAACGCCTTCATGGAGATCCAAAGGAGGCTTGAGATAGAGGCGGAGAAGCAAGCCAAGATGCTTGAGATGGAGGCGGAGAAGCAAGCCAAGATGCTAGAGATCGAGGCTGCCAATTCCAAGACCAAGGCAAAAGAAGTGGCTCTCGCGAGCATGATGACGGGGGTGGAGATCATGATGACGGGGGTTTCATCGGCACGCGCACATAGTGGAAGAAGAAGAAAACCAGGGTGGCGGAGACGAATGGCAGCGAACTAGGCCAACAACCTGGAAACCCACATAATGCTGCAATCGAGTCACTGGAGTCGACGATCCCGTTGCGGCGCTGCCCGGAGAAGAAGAAGATGAGGCAACTGTTGAGGCTTCGATGTATATGTGTCTGTCTCCGCGGCCATGGCCACGTACCGTAGAGGCCAGCGATGGAGTTGCATCTACATGCACCCAACCAAACCCTGACCAAGGAGTCCCGTAGGCAACGCCGGCATGTAGGTGAGTGTTGACACCAGATTTTGGCATGGTCAAAAACATAATTAAGATGGCCTCAAATGAAAAACTACTCAAAGTGACAAGTTCTGTATCTTCAAAAGGAGAAACTTTGATATTTGGGCCATAGCCATCCGATCTCATCTCTAAGGCCGAAGTTGTGTTTGAAGTACTGAGATTTTGTATTCATAAAAATATTTGGTTGATTACGCCCCCAAGACGGCCTCATATGGATAAATGATCTACACGGATTGTCTTCGTCTCATCGAAATGATCTATTTTGATATAAAAATCGTTCCAATCCGAGTTCGTATGCAAAAGTTAGAGCCATCGGAATGCAGCTCTGTCAGGAGGCAAAAAATGGCGCGCCCCACCAGACACCCTGTCTGATGGGTAGCGCGAATAATAACCTATTTTACGCGAGTGATTTGACCTTGAAGATAACCTTTGATCAAAAAATGTTCAACATGAAAGTTGTTCGTCTCGTCGAAATTGTTAAGATTTCTTTTAGACTCGTTTCCATCCGAGGTCGTTTACCACCACAAAAAAGACCCGCAAGGTGCAGCCAGTTTAAACCGGACAGTTTTGGAAAGTTTGGACAAAACCAATCCAAATTTGACTAGGGTTTTGGACGTGAATCCAAGCCTTTTCCTTGCACAGGAAGTCCAGCTGCCTCTTACATACCTAAGGGGTGACGGCCGATTAAACAACACACAATCGATCAATGCCTCTTATATACCTAAGGGGTGACGGCCGATTGAACAACACACAATCGATCAATCCATCTACCACTTCTTGTTGCAGGGCGGCGAACCCTAGTTCTTCTTAACCCTAGTTCTTCTTCTTCCTCGTTCTTCGTCAGTTCTTCTTGTTGCAGGGCGGCGAACCTCGAGGCCCTAGGGGCGATCAGGTCGACCTAGGGCAGCCCATAGCCGCCGCGCGCCCTAACGGGGTCCTTCCAGGGCGTGTAGGGTTCGGGTCTACAAAAGCATCCGCTGGATGTCCTGCGTATCGTGCTGCTCGTCGGGTCTCCTTCGACGTGAGCTGCGGTGTATCACCCCCAGTGTCGAGGGTACACGGTGATGTGTTCGTGTGCGAACAAACTTTTTGGAGACTCTGCTGGGGACGAAGCTTCGAACGGTCTCCAGCCCGTTCTTGCTACAAAGAGATCGTCATCTAGGGTTGGCAATACTAGGGATCAAACCCTAACAAAACTAACTCGATTACATGATAAATCTCATCCAACCCATCACCGTCCAGCAAGCCTACGATGGAATTACTCACGCACGGAGGTGAGCATCATGAAATTGGTGATGGAGGATGGTTGATGATGACGACGGCGACGAATCCCCCTCTCCGGAGCCCCGAACGGACTCCAGATCAGCCCTCCCGAGAGGTTTTAGGGCTTGTCGGCGGCTCCATATCGTAAAACATGATGATTTCTTCTCCCTGATTTTTTTTCTCTCCGAAAGCAGATATATAGAGTTGGAGTTGGCGTCGGAGGGCATCTAGGGGGCCAACGAGGTAGGGGGCACGCCCACGAGGGGGGGGGGCACCCTCGTGGACAGGGTGTGGGCCCCCTGGTCTTCATCTTTGGCGATGATTTTTTATTGTTTTTTCTAAGATATTCCGTGGAGTTTCAGGTCATTCCGAGAATATTTGTTTTCTGCACATAAAACAACATCATGGCAATTCTGCTGAAAACAGCGTCAGTCCGAGTTAGTTCCATTCAAATCATACAATTTAGAGTCCAAAACAAGGGCAAAAGTGTTTGGAAAAGTAGATACGACGGAGACGTATCAATCGCCTCCAGTCTCGTCTCGTAGACGATCTGCCCGTCGTTGATGGCCTTGGCTAGTGCGGTGATCTGCTCCTCCATTGCCGCCACCTACTTTGCCTGCTTCGTTTGATAGCGCGACATGGGGCAGGCAGACTCCAGATCGAATGATCATTGGACCTTTGATACCAGATGTAACGGGTCTCGAACTCTCGATTTCTCTAGTGCTCGCTTTATCGGGAAGGAGGAGACGTAGAGAAGAAGAAGGGGAATTGTTGGTAGATAGAGAGATAAGGTTGTCGAGGATGTCAGCTCGTGTTTAGCATTACAATAATTGAGGATACCCGCACACAACACTCTGTTCTCTTAAGTACCCGACGTCTGGTTCACTCTGGTGCCACCGGTTCAACCTTTTGGCAGCTCTTGTCGCTGACAAGTGGCCCCGCCTATTCCTGGCCCCTTCAATAATTCACCCGGCCATAGTAGTAGTGCTAACAGGTGGTCAAAGGGTATGGCCTCATGTAGAACATCGAAGGGGCTTGTGTTTACAAGAAAACTAGTAAGTTTGCACGTGCAACACGTGTGTAATCTTCTTAGAAATAATACTAAGCCTCCCATCTTGCATCAAGATGCTCTTTGTCCTTCGAAGAACACATCTCTAATAGTTTACTCATGTCATTCTCCACCCCATGTATGTAAGATTAATTTCTTCCATTTTGCAATCCAAGAAAAATTCATGAAAAAATATCCTTCACAAAATGTGTGATGCATGGTGCCCACTCTGGTCATTCACATGACATGTTTCATATTTGCTCTTTTGTAGTACTCCCTCTGTAAAGTAATATAAGTGATCTAAATGCTCTTATATTACCATAAGTTATATACAATAACTATGCCTCTCTGAATTTATTGGACTCACATCGCTGATAATCTTCTAAACAGTACGAGACCTGAGCAGTGAGCTATTAGTTTTCCTTGACCAATATGATGGACCTCTCAAATGGGGCTGGATGCAACCAGCAAATATCCTACATCTTGTCACCCCAGGTTCAAAATGTTAGCTTCAGCAATAGCAACAATTTCAAGATTTGCAGTACACTACTTTTTTGCCTTCTCTTATAAGTAACAACATCTATAAGATCATCTGTATACACCTTTACAGTAAGGCAAAATAAGATAATATGTATCTACATGATAATAGGAAGATCGGTTTTATACCGGACTGCTTGTGAATGTACTTGATTAATCAAAATGACTTGGTTTTTCCATATGGACAATACTCTCCAGTTCCTTTCATCTTGGTGAGAACAAATGCACAGATAGACAATCTACACATCTTAAATTGCTAATTAGCTGAAAGCGAGAGGCTGGTCAGATATCACACAACTGAACAAAAAATACATCATATCAATATGATAGCACATGGAGACAGGAGGGTGTTAGTGACACCTGGCGGCTGGTGCGTGGCAAGGGCATGTAACTGGCCAAACTTCACGCAATGAGAGATCCAACGACCATGGTCGTCGCTTTAGCTTGGGTTGGTTCCTAGCCGGGTAGATTCAGCATGTGGAACCTGAGAACCTGCCGGGACGGCGTCGGCCGGCACGCTCCTGATGTCGACCACGGAAGGGCACCGAACAAATAGAGTGAGAGCCGAGTTGTGAGAACACCATTGCCGCTGTTGCTCGCTATTCTCTGTGCCGAGAAGGAGATCAAAGGGTCCGGTTGGAGGATGTCGAGGACGCGAAGCTAGTGAGGCAGTTGTCCGCGGCGCTGCGCGGATGGAAGGTGAATAACACTGATGAACATGAGGTGTGCCCGACGGCCGGCTAGGCGGGTCTAGGAGGCGGCTTCCCGATGGCCGGCTGAAGGAGGATGCGTCGTTCCCACCGGCCGGCCAGCAGGCCAGGCGGTGTAGGGAGGCGGCGTCGTCGATGGCCGAGGCGAAGCGATGGGTTGGGGCGACACAGAGATGTGAGGGGCGGCATCCTTCAAGGTGCGGGGCTCAAGGCGACGGGGGCGGCGTCATGAAGGTGCGGCGGCTCGAGGCGATTGCGGGCGGAGCGACGGTGCGGCAGTTTCTTTCCTTTCTTTCTTTTTTGACGTGGGCCGTTCCTTTCCTTTCGTACCAAAGGAAGTAGATCATCAGAAAGAGAAGAAAGAATTGTTTAGCGCTAAACGAGTTTAGTCGCTTGCCATTAACACAATAAGGAATGTTGGATTAACGTTAATGGATGGTCGAGATCTATTGGATCTGCCCCTTTGGATCATTTCTTTTTATTATTATTATTACGAGTAATGAGTACGTGCAATGCACGTTGATTTGGAAGTATATTAAGTACATGCGGATATTAAGTAGGATATTATTTACGTGCTATTATGTGATTAACACTATATTAGGCATAAAATTAACTGCACGCTAAACGTGTTGAGCGCTCGACATTGAAGCAGTTTAGGTCATTAGATTGACATGATTTGATGACCGAGATTAATTGGATCTGCATCTTTGGGTCTTTTTATATTGGTATTGGTATATAGATATAGATATAAGTGGGAGCATAACCGTTTGACCGAAAAATAAGTACTGGGCTCAGCCGACTAACGTGTCACGCCTATCAAGTTGACATATCCGTGGAGCAACTCGTAGCATCCATCATCCTGCTCGGATGCAGCTGAAACAAGAATCGATGCACAGAAACACCAGACGGTTGTGAGTAGAATAAGAAAATTGGAGACCCCGTGCCACCAAAATTCAGCTCATCGAGATTGATTTCAGAGCATCTTACGGGAAGGCGCGGCAGCGGGATGGCACGCATGTGAACGGTCGTCGTCCAGGATCAAACGTGCCTGGATGCACGCCGCCTTCATCAAGTAAAAAAAAAACACCTCTGACGGTCGGTCCCGATGGATGCATGCAACGTCACAAGTTTGGGCGGTAGACCGGGAGCGTCACGTCTTTCCACCGCCGGCCCGTTCATCGACGAATGAGGAAACGTAGCAGGAAGGATTCATGGTGGCGATTTTCTGCCTATTTGCAACCCATAGGGCACGAGAACCCTCGCTGGGAGTCGGATCTGGCCCGAAGGAGATCGTGGAGGCGATGCAGTCCGTGTGCAGGCCCAGGGCACCTCTGCTGCGTGCGCTGCAGAGGCTGGCCGCACCCTTTCTCACTCCTGTATCTGAAAGGTACCGACCAATCGCGACTGTGACTGATTTGATGTTTCAAATGAAAGGCAAACAGTGTTGCATGCTAGGACGGCACTGTTCATGTTAGTGCACTTATTTACCTGCCCTGTTGGTCTTTGTAAAGTTTGCAGATAACATTTTCTATCACTCATATGGCTTCCTCTGTTAACAACTTCCGACTGGTTTACTGTAGCATTGTTCTAGTTGTCATGTATAAGGTCCTGTTCGTCCATGTTTGTGGTCTATATTTGCTGTAGTATATAGGTTCGTGTCTACCGGTCAAGGGTGCTTCTTGTGTGAAATTTTATTGTATTCATGCGTGTGCCCACATGATTTAATTTATTTAAACACCCTATATATGTTACTCTATCTGCTTGTTGAGATGTTTGTACCTGCAATGTACGCTAAGGCTGCATTGACTATTATTTTCTATGGATGTTGGAAGTCACTATTGTCCTGTTCATGGACAAACTCACGGTGGCTGTCTGTATTGCTTGACTTTTTTTGTCTGTCATATCTGGTCATGTCATCTTAGATGCATTGGACTTTTCAGCTTGTGTAAGAGTTGTTTTACTTTTATATCCTCATTATTGGATAGTAGTTGCCGGCCAGATAGTAGAAAGTATATATATATATATATGCTGAAAAATCAGGCCATGTTCACATTTAATAGTGTCACTAATTTTTTCATGTCAGTTTTAATATCGTCCTCTGTGTTGTTAAATTAGTTGTGCTTCTCTAACAAGCACTCTAGTTGTGCTTTGCATATAGCATTTACAATGCCTCCCCTGTTATGTTGTTCAGTATATGCTACTCTGCTCTTCTTCTATATATAGTGTTTTCTTCTAATCAATCCTCTTCTCTCCTTCAAGGTTGCAGAATGTATGCAATCACTAGTGCAGAACCGGGCTTTAGCACCGGTCGTAAGGCCCTTTAGTGCCGGTTCTGCAACCGGCACTAAAGTGTGGAGACTAAAGCCCCCCCCCCCCCTTAGTACCGGTTCAACACGAATCGTCACTAAAGGGCCACCACGTGCCACGAGGCGCGCTGTGGTCTGGGGGACCTTTAGTCCCGGTTGGTAACACCAACAGGAACTAAAGGATTTTTTATTGAATTTTTTTGAAATAAATCAAAAACAACCCACCTACTGGGCCGGCACGGCCTGCATACGACTAGAAACCCAACTCTAGTTGGGCCAGGATGCAGGCCCGTACGGCCTAGTAGGCCCCACAGGGCAGAAGACTTGCAATAGGCCCACAAAGGCCTGGTTAGAGAGGAGCTTGACACGGTAGCCGCGGCGGGGCTTATAAACCGGTGCGACCTCCTCTCAACTAGCGAGGTGGGACTAAATATTGTGCACTGCGGGTGGCAGCGCACCCTTTTAGTACCGGTTGGTGGCACGAATCCGTACTAAAGGGGGGGGGGGTCTTTAGTACCGGTTGGAGCCACCAACCCGTACTAAAGGCCACCACCTCTTTAGTACCGGTTCGTGGCATGAACCGGTACTAAAGGTTCGTCACGAACCGGTACTAATGAGCGCCGCCCGCCTAACTGTTGGAACCGGCACTAATGGTCACATTAGTGCCGGTTCAATTACAAACCGGGACTAATGAGCTTCACATTAGGCCCTTTTTTCTACTAGTGAATGGATCATTTATGGTGGGCACAATTGAAAGAACACGCGGTGCCCCCATGTTTGGTTTTGGTAATTGATGACAATCTCTATGGACTAATGGTTGCCTTGAGTTATATTTGAAGGTTTTTTCCATAGGCTTTTCTTGGAGTACATGTGTTGGTTTCAAGGAGAGTTTGTGTCGACTAAGGTGCTATTCAAGGAATTACCTAAAGATTGGTCTTGTGAGAGGTTGATCAAGACTAAGTTAAAGAGTGAATCAAGTTGATCAACCCACAAAGCGTAGAAGATGTACCGAGAGGGATCAAGTGATCCCATGGTATGGTAAGCATTGTCAATTACGCTTTTGTGTACTAACCCATGGTCTTCGTGAGGGTTCTTTGTGGGGTTAGGTTGCGGTGTGCAAGTTCAAATGGAGCACCACGAAGAGATCAAATGCTTGAAGCTTGCTGTCCTTTGTGGTGACAATGGACCTGTGAAGATGTGCGGAAGAGTAGCTCACCCATAGTAGAGTATGGGGGAGCAATCAACTAGTCTTCATCGAGCCAACACAATCAAGAAAGATGGTCCAACTTGAGGGAGTCAAGATCGTCATCATCTAGCTCAAGTGGACCATGTGCAAGGCAAAGGTTTGCCCTTGGTAGGTTTTCTATTTTACCGGTCTCATGATGGTAGTTGGGAGACCGGGTTATAGGATCGATTGCCGTACTATCAAGGGGGGCTCTCAATGAGTAGCTTGATCGTATCGTTCATAGAGAGCTCAAACCATTGCATCCTTGCATCATCTTTATTGGTTCTTGTTTGGTTCTTCTCTTTGTGAGTTTTGGAGCTTATGGTCATCTTGGTGACAAGCTCGAGTTCATCGAAAACGGAGTCCACTCTCATCTTCTATGATGTTTTCGATGTTGGAGGTTTTTGCCGGTTCTTCTCGGTTGGAGGTTTCTCTCCTCTATTTGTTGGCATACCTCCCCTGCCTCGATGTTGGAGGTTTTTGCCGGTTCTTCTCGGTTTTGATGCTACTCGTCGTCTTGTTTCCAACAAGCTTGAGTTTGCTCAATTCGGAGCTCATATGCAGAAGTTATGGCAGTTCTGGTTTTCTTGAGTGTGGTTTTTGTCAGGGTCCCAGCGGTAGTACCGTGGTACCCAGCGGTAGTACCGCTGAGGAGTCACAAGCGGCAGTACCGCTCCGCAGCGGTAGTACCGGCGGTGACTCCGCAACAGTACTACCGTTGGCTTACCAGGTCCCTACCGCGCCGATTCGAGGGGTCTTTTTCTGTGTCGGATTGTGCGGTACCTCGCCGCGGCAGTAGTGCGGCAGTAGTGCGGCAGTACCACTCCTTAGCGGCAGTACCGCCCTTCCTCCGCGGTAGTACCGCCCGATTCCCTCTTTCCCTTTACCCTTCGTTCCGCGCGGCAGTATCGCCGAAGGGTGCGGTAGTACCGCCTAACCCAGCGGTAGTACCGCTGTCTCCTACGGTACTACCGTCCCAAGGTTCATGTTTTGTTGCTCCTTTTCCCTGTATCTTCCTCCTGAGCGGTAGTACCGCTCATGGAGCGGTAGTACCGCTCGTGTGCGGGCTGAGCACATAACGGTTGGATTTTCCCCCTCCTATAAAAGGGGGTCTTCTTCCCCATTGAACCTCATCCTTTGAGCTCGTGTTCTTCCCCCATTGTTGACCTTCTTCGAGCTTGCTAACTCTCAATCCCTCCATGGATTCTTGCTAGTTTTTGAGGGAAAAGAGAGAGGAGATCTAGATCCACATTTCCGCCAATCACTTTCTCCTCTATGTGAAGGGTACCCCTTGGATCTAGATCTTGGAGTTCTTGGTGTTCTCTTTCTTGTTCTTCCTCTCATTTTCCTCCCTAGCATTAGTTGCTTCGGTGGGATTTGAGAGAGAAGGACTTGGGCACTCCGTGTGCCCTTGCCATTGCATTTGGTGCATCGGTTTGAGTTCTCCACGTGATACGTGGAAGTTACAAGTTGAGAAGCTTATTACTCTTGGGTGCTTGGTACCCTTGAGCTTGTTCCTCTTGGGTGCTTGGGCGCCCTAGACGGTTGTTGGTGTTCGGAGCTCAATCATTGTGGTGCAAAGCTCCGGGCAAGCGTCGGGGTCTCCAATTAGGTTGTGGAGATCGCCCCGAGCAATTTGACGGGTACCGGTGACCGCCCCCAAGGGTTGCCAAAGTGTATGGGTTCGGTGACCGCCCCCAAGGGTTGCCATTTGTACGGGTTCGGTGACCGTCCTCAAGGGTCCCTTAGTGGAATCACGGCATCTTGCATTGTGCGAGAGCGTGAGGAGATTACGGTGGCCCTAGTGGCTTCTTGGGGAGCATTGTGCCTCCACACCGCTCCAAACGGAGATTAGCATCCGCAAGGGTGTGAACTTCGGGATACATCATCGTCTCCTCGTGCCTCGGTTATCTCTTACCCGAGCCCTTTACTTATGCACTTTACTTTGTGATAGCCATATTGTTTCTTGTCATATATCTTGCTATACATAGTTGCTTATCTTTCTTAGCATAAGTTGTTGGTGCACATAGGTGAGCCTAGTTGTTTTAGGCTTTGTGCTTGGCAATTTAACCGCTAGGTTTATTCCGCATTTGTTCAAGCCTAAACCGTAATTATTTTAAAACGCCTATTCGCCCCCCCCCCTCTAGGCGACATCCACGATCTTTCAACAATGTCTATTAATATTTCACAGTAAGTCTTGAAATGTACCTTCTTCTTGTTAACTTTTTTCAGTCGGTATGTAGTCCATATTGAAATATTAAAAACATCTTATATTTGTGAATGTAGGGAGTACTATTGTACCTAACTTGGTTCTAGATAGAAAGAAATATGAGTGCCTATAATTAGCAGAGTTTCCTGTCATGCTCTGCTAAAGTCCCCACAAGAACAGTTTATGAAATGTGTAGTTCTTATTCTGTAGTGGTTATTTTCAACAATGATTTGTTGTCCATAATTGTTTTAACCATTAGGATCTTTTGTTGCTATCTCTGTTGGAAAAGGAAGTGCCTAGGAGGCGCTTAGGCACGGCTAGGCGCTAGGCAATGGCCAAACGCCTCGCCTAGGGCATAAATGGATGTCTAGACAGGGCAAGCAAGGAATTGCCTACCCAAGCAAGAAATCATGCCACATACTGCACTGATATGCCAAACGGGTTATATTCCAATGGCAGTAGATGGTAATTAACTTATTTATATGGCCTAAACTAATATCAACACCCATATAATAATCACAAATACACTATGAGTAAAAAAAATATTACCGCCTAGGCCATGCCTAGGACGCTTAGGCACCGCCTAGGCACTAGGCGAAGGCCAATCGCCTCGCTTATGCCTACCGCTTTTTCCAACCTTGGTTGCTACTATGATTGTTTATTGCTACACTCTCCAAAATTGATGTATTACTGGTTCTCCTTTGTTACTAGTGAAACTTGTTTCAGATGTGTACTGATAAATCTGAATGCGATGCATTAATATGTTCTTTTTTACTGATAATAGCTTTTTTAGGGATGAAACATCCTATTCTTGGTATGTGCTCGATGCTTATTTATTTTTGTGTGAAATCTTTTGGCTGCAGGGCGCTTCAAGCAACAAATGATACTGCCCAGGAGGCTTTCTTAAATAACATTTGTTCACAGTAAGACATACCAAATGCATTGTTTAGTGCATTTTTTGTTGAATGCTGGTTGATTAATTTTCTATACTCATTGATATGTTTTATATGATGCTTCCTTGTATTAGTTTTTTTGTGTGCTGCTATTTACTGTCCCAAGCAATGATTTATTTGTTTTATTGGAATGACAGAGTTTCATTCTTCAAAGAGCTTTTATCTCAGAAGGCTCTGTCGGTCGAGGATTTGACTTCATTCTGTGGTGATTATGATTATCCGGTAAACACTGAGATGCTTGATCGTAGGTCAATTTTTTTATTTTAGCACAAACCAATCTTGGACAATCTTTTATTGATTTTCTTAAATGTGAAAAAACCTTCTTACTTGTGCAGCTGGGAGGATGCATATTCTATCATAAATATGAGCTGGCTTTAGGCCGTATTGAATACGAGATGCTCTGCTAGGGCCTGATGGGTTTGGCAAGAGAATCCCTCCTTATTTAATTTATCATGAATGGTTTTGTTCAATTGCGTGTTCTGTTATGTGCTTGATTGTCAATATTACTGTCTGTAATAGTTGCAGATGTTTTTATTCAGATGTCTGGTCTGTGCCTCCGATTTATACTGTCTATTGTATTGTTGCACATGTTTTTGTTCAATTTCCAGTTCTATTATAGGTTTTTGGTTAGGGTTTGGATAATGATGATAATGTGGCTCTCAGTTTTGGAGGACTAGCGTATGACTCCAGTTCTTATAGTGATTGTATGGTGATGATTCCATGTTATAGTTTCGCTACCCTAGTTTATCCTGACTGTGCTAGTCATTGTCGTCTCTTTGGTTATATTCCATGAAACTGCTGCTCCTCATATTCATTGTCTCGTGAATTTTTTTGTTTGCAGTAACCAACATGGGCAATTGTACTAAAATCTTATACGTTTTATATTCGATTTTAGTCAAATATATTTACAGACTAATATTTAATATTACTTGATTAATCATAATTAACACAATTAAGTCGCTAAATATCAATTACAATGTTGTTTGTTATGAAATTTTAGTGTCTCTTAAAAATATATTTGTGTTATGATGCGTTGAAATTTTATTTTGTGAAAAAACTCAAGTCTCTCTATAGATGAATTATGACGTGTATAGATGTTTGCACCATTTTAGGTAGGATCAATAAATATGTTGCCAGGAAGCTATAACCTATGAGATAAAAAATATCTTTAGAGATGTTTGTAGAATGCACGATTGTTTACGTTGTGCGTAAGTACATAGAAAATTAGATGGCGTACGTAACATCTTGGTTTTTTGAGGTTGTGAAAATTGAAAACAAATGAGGGTTAATAAAATTCTAATTGGAGATTTTAGTCAAGAATTTAAAATGAATTAATATAAAATGGAAGTGGCAATTGAGTTTGATGCACATTTCCGGTTTGATGTACATGTTTAGATTTAGATTTGTACAAGAAGCATTTCGCGTGCTTTGCTGCGCCTCGTCTGCAGATGGACTGTGGCATCCACATTTGTATATGCCATGACAACCTAACACACTCAATGCAGGGACATACATCAATATTAGCCTACTTAGATAAACATCAGTGACATGTCAAAATATGTTTGCATCCCCCTACTGTGATTGTATCAGTGGCAATAATATTTCATCATATCGCCATGGAGAAACTACAACTGATCATTACCTCACATCAGCAAAAGAAATACAACACATCAACCCAAAATCAGAAAATAAAGAAAAAGGATTCCTCTTCATGCCATGACAAAAAAACAACGTGGATAAAAGAGCAAAGGTTGCCCACGAGTGAAAGACCATTATAAGAGTAAGCATCAACGATTCAGATAAAAGAAACATCCAACTACGAACTAAGAAAACTTCCAACATCAATCCAAGCCAAACTCGTGAAGCATGCCAACAACAAGCTACTCTAGTGTACCAACACACTCCATAGAAACAACTAATAACATCCATAAAATGAAATGCATGAGAAACACAACATAGAAAAATCTGCATACTCAAAGAGAAGTGAGAAGTACACCCTGTTGGGGAACGTAGTAATTTCAAAAAAAAATCCTACGCACACGCAAGATCATGGTGATGCATAGCAACAAGAGGGGAGAGTGTTATCTACGTACCCTCATAGACCGAAGCGGAAGCGTTGACGCAACGTAGAGGAAGTAGTCGTATGTCTTCCTGATCCGACCGATCCAAGCACCGAAACTATGGCACCTCCGAGTTTTAGCACACGTTCAGCTCGATGACGATCCCCGGGCTCCGATCCAGCAAAGCTTCGGGGATGAGTTCCGTCAGCACGACGGCATGGTGACGATCTTGATGTTCTACCGTCGCAGGGCTTCGCCTAAGCACCGCTACAATATGACCGAGGTGGAATATGGTGGAGGGGGGCACCGCACATGGCTAAGGAACGATCACGAAGATCAACTTCTGTGT